>NC_137832.1:61040284-61112784 GCF_963921795.1 Nannobrachium achirus | reverse complement strand
ACATTCAATCCCTCATATATTGTGAGTGTGCATACCCCCCCCCCCCTGGCACATGACTAGTTATTATTATTATTATCATAATAACACCTACTGACCGTTTGAAAAGCGGTCCGGTTCTCCAGATGTTGGTGTTTCCCACACATCCTCGGGGAGGTTCAGTGATATTCTCCTTCTCAAAGAGCTCCTGTAGAGACTGGGCCACCACCGCCACGGCGTCCGTGATGTGAGCCGACTCATTCTTACCGTTTATCAGCTGTAACCCCAGAAGACCTGGCACCAGAGAGAGAGACAGGTCAGACACTGTATGAAGACCTGGCAGCACCAGAGAGAGAGACAGGTCAGACACTGTATGGACACACACTCACGTTCCCAAATACATTCACATAATTAACGGAGTTGAATTCATTAAATGGTCATTAACATGAGCACAGCCACGCATTTTATTTTACTAATCTATGGGTAGATTCTGGCAGGCTATAATTGAAAGAGCCTAAAGGCCCCACTAGCGGGCCCTAGAGGCCATTGCTGATAAAAAAAAGTGGGCGGGGTGCCAAGAGGGTGGAGTGTGCGGTTTTGGCGGCGGGTGTTATAATTATGTATATATTCATTCATAACAAAACTGCTAAAGCTTTCTAGTTAAATAAAATAAAGTACCATAATTAAAAAGCTGCCTTTCAACACTCGCATGACTTGATTTTGTGATTTTGAGGTGGCTTGGGTTTGCTCAGGAAAATTTGCCCTTTCATGACTTTTCCTTAACATACTGTTTGAGACGTTTTGTAAATATGAAATAAATATTTACAGTGTTTCCAGAGCAATCCATCCAGCAATTCCATTTCTAAATCTCAAAAAGATCAAAATGACCTGTTCAGTCATGCGTGTGTTAAAACAGCATATAGGGTGGCTAGAGAGAAAAGGGGGGTGATCAAAATAAGTAGGCGTTCATCCTGCAATCTGCATATTAGATTATGAGGTACTATATTGCATGCATAATTGACATTTTGGTCTAAGGGTGGTGCTAGAGGAAATTACATAAGTAGGGTCCATTCTTTGGGGATGTGAAGGTGCACAGTCAATTCCATGGATATGATTGTTGGTGTTAGAAACTAGTTTGGGACTAAAAGTGCTGGACTAAACGACACAGGCAGTCCTTATAGAGCCCTGACCGCTTGTAGGGCTAATAAGTGAGGGGAGTCACGCGCACACACACACACACACTCACTCACGCACGCACACGCACACGCACGCACACACACACACACTCACACTCACACATTATGCAGATTATGCACGCACGCTCGAACATGGGTGTGAGGAGTCAGGCTAGCATGCTAGTATTAACCGGCTGGTGGGTCTGTAGCATCACGGGACCACATGCAAGGTGCAAGATGCTACTCCCTAAAAAAAGACACAACAATCACCCTTTGCCCCCCTGAACAACTCTGAGACAAAATGCTTCCAAACCAAACACTGGCATATTGCTAAACAACAACTGTCTGCACTTATAATTCAGCTAGACAAACACCAATAGATAAGCAATGGTGGCATTCCTCATTAAAACAACGAGTAGCCTACTGCTGGCTGCATAATGGTTGCATTTAAAGGGATATTTCACTTTCAAAAAAACTTTTGGTCATTTTATCATCTAATCAGGCTTTTATGAACACCCGGAACAGTTTTTAATTTGCTTGATTCAATATTTAGATATTTGATGTAAATGTTATCAGGCCCAGGGCCTCTCCCCATACACACCCATTGTAACTTCAAAATACATTTTAACCATGATAGATTAATTAAAAACACCCATTATATTTTTCTGGTGACTCGTACTACCCTCCTAATACGTGAGCAGGCAGTGTTTTTTCAATAACATTTTTCAGTTATTTTTAATAATTCTTTGGGAAAATGGAAAAAATTAAATAGGCCTACAATACAAAATTATTAAAAATAAATGGAAAAAGTTATCGAAAAAACACGGCCTGCTCACGTATTAGGAGGGTAGTATGAGTCACCAGAAAAATAATGGGTGTTTTGTAATGAATCTATCATGGTTAAAATGGAGTTTGAAGTTACAATGGGTGTGTGTGGGGAGAAGCCCTGGAGGAGAAGGGCCTGGTAACATTTACATCAAACATTGACATATTGAATCAAGCAAATTAAAAACTGTTCAGGGTGTTCATAAAAGCCTGATTAGACGATAAAATGACAAAAAGTTTTTTTTTAAGTGAAATATCCCTTTAAGCCAAGGTTTATACCCCGTGGCACGACGTGTCGCTTGCCGACCAGTATTGCTCTACAAGCTAACAACGCATTATGAAGAGACACGTTGTTAGCTTGTAGATCATTCATTCTCGGCGGTATAGGGGTCAGCCCCGTGTTCCCTCATTTTAGGGTTGGTGTTGGGGTTAGGGTAGGTGTTGGCAGGGGCGTCACAACGGGGGGGGGGGGGATGGGGGGGGGGGGGGGTGGTGGGACTGAGTTACTAGGGCCCAAGGTGGAGGGGCCCTAGTAACTTTAGCTATTGAAAAATAGCAGATATACAAGCTCGCAGCGCGGCTGCGAGCTTGTAGATCTGCTATTTTTGAAAAGTCGTGAAAATGTGTGAAAATCTTTGAATATAATTATGTATTTTTTAAGCGAACATTTGTAACTCAAATTTTGCTTCTGGGAGGTCCCTGGAACGAAATATTTCGAGATGGGGGTCCGTGGCCAAACACATATCATCTTGGGGGTCCTTCACATGAAGAGGTTTGAGCACCACTGAGATGGAAACATAGGTTTCTTGCACCCATTTTCACGATTTTTCAAAAATAGCAGATATACAAGCTCGCAGAGCTGTGAGCTTGTATATCTGCTATTTTTCAATAGTTAACATGAATCCTTGTACCCAGGGCCCATCATTTGGTTAGTGTTAGGGACGGGTTGTGGTTGGGATTACGGTTGGGATTCAGGGTTAGGGTTATTATGGGTTAGGGTTCAGGTTGAGTGAACGTCAGTATGCTCCCGACAGCTGGATCCCTTGGTTTCAATGTGGAATGCTAAACAGTGCTAACACACTGGCCTCTGGCTGGCTGGATTACCAGTGCAGGCCATAATAATATGAGTGTGTGGAAAGGAACCTGTCTTGAATCCAAATGGTGGTCACAGTGTTGCTTTGGAGCTCCTTTAAAAAAATGGTTTCATCACATAAAAGCTTTTGACAGCATTTATTTACTAATACTACAACAATGTTTTTGTACAGAATTGTGAATAATATGCTCTAATAGCACATGACATGCCAGGTATGGTTTCTTGAAGATGAACTATAAGCCCTAACAACAAGAAAATAGCTCTTCTCGTTGTCTGTGTGCTCATACAGAATAATATACTGTATATATAATATATATATATATATATATACTATATATATGTGTGTGTATGGATCATAGCCTTGTGATATAGTAGCCTAAGCTACTGAATCAATACGAGTGCTGCACTTATAAATTAAGAAAAATCATTGTAATTTTTACAACTAGCAGAATTTACATTGTGTAGAAACCATTTTATATAAGCCCAGCGGTTTTCAGTTGTAGATTTATTTTTCTTTAGAGTTTAACATCACTGCACATTACCTATTTCCCTCGTATTATTTGAATTCCTCTGTCAGTTCAGGGCGTAACACATTCCATGTTTCTTTTTAACAGAACAGCAGACAACGTGCTTCTGTTAAAACATACAGTACCCGTGACACGTGCTCTGTTGAAAAGTACAGTAACTGATGCACAGATGTGTTGAGAAGGACATGCTGTTTTATAGCGCGTACATGAGGCCTTTTACAATATTAGCTAGCAGCTGGAGATGTTGAAGATCAGCCAGATAGCCAGGGAACTACACAGCACATTGAATGTGACATTATATTGGTTGTAATAATAAGCTACTGATGTCAATCAGCCATACATACTAATGACTATAATCTTGAACATATCGTCGTTGTCGGGTGGAACCCTTGTACGTCCAAAACCGTTTGTTTTGTATTTATCATTTTAAAAATTACTTAAACTAGTGAAAGGCGTTGTGTGCTTGTAGATCTGCTGTTTTCACTACTTTTGTGCAACGGCCTTGTATGATGAAGCAGGGCTTTGCTTTGCGAAAATATGAACACATTTGAAACTTGGAGATACGAGGTTATACTGCCCGACAGTGACGATATGAATCACTTCTATCCAACCATCTTATGGAGTGTAAATCATAGGTATAAATCATAAGCCTGATGATATTAAGGAATGAATTGCTAGTTGTTTTCAGTTGTCTGCCTGACAAAGATATTTAACCACTTAAGCCCTATTTCAAAAAACGAATTCAAAACATTTTCAATAAAAATAAATCTTTCAATCTTCGGTAGCCAATGGACAAGCACAGAATGCATCTTCACGCTTTGTAAGCTTGTAGATCTGACAAATAATTTGTTATTTCCCAAAGTAGGGACACCAGCCAGGGTTAAAGTGGTTAATAATGCATTTTAGGTTGAGGCCTTCTTGTGACCCACCTTATTCGGTGCAGGAAAAGACTGCTAACATTCGAACCATCCGGTCATTTGGTCAATGCTAATGAGTTCTCTGGCTAGCTGAGTCATCCTGCGCAAACAGCGCCCCCAGCTGGAGGCAGAAACACTGTGTTGAAAAGGGTGTGGCTTCTACTGACCAGGGCGGAGCTTCAGACAGGAAAACAGGAAGCGACGGCGGGAATCTTACCATTGCGTTCACACAGATTTCATTGTGAGGCGGGGCGTCGTTGCCGTAGCAACTCTGCCTGGCAAATGTACCTACCCCCCCCCTACCTTTTACATGGGGTGTGGGACACGCCCCACCCCATGTAAAAACAAATCATAAAACTTGATTCAAACTCGTTATGTGTATCCCCTGCTTCTGTGAACCTACATTAAAGTGAAAGTTCACCATAGTTCACGCAAAAGATTACTCACCCAATTGTAATCGTTGAATTTGTGGATATTTTTAGTTTTTCGTCGCATTCCTAAGCCAGTAATTTGATGACGACAACAGTTCCCTATGGAGACACAAAGGAGACTCTTCGTGTCTCCATCGGGAACTGCTGTCGCCATGAAATTATTGGGGGGCGAGTAAGAAAATACGTAATTTTGGGGGTGAACTATCCCTTTAAGACTAGACATACAGCACAGGCTCTATGTTCTCTATATATGGGCGTGTTATTGGCTTGTCTACTGAAAGAAGAGGTTGGCGAGCGGGCAGACGACACACACTATAAAAATGAAAACAAACAGAAAGATGTTAGACATTTAAAGCCACAAAGTTTCACAGAATAAACACCGTTTGGAACCTTTAAACATGTTGGTTTCTGTTTGGGAATGTTTAAACGTTCAAACGCGTCAGAAAGAGAAACACAACGCACACCGAGGTGTTAGCTATGATGAGTACAGATGTCATCATTATGAGAGAGAGAGAGAGAGAGAGAGAGAGAGAGAGAGAGAGAGAGAGAGAGAGAGAGAGAGAGAGAGAGAGAATATGGCGTCTCCATCCATATGTTTTCATGTGAATTTTGAATATATGCTCATGAAAAAAAACCTGAATGGAATTAACCCCTACAAGAGGCCAATTCTACAAATGTTTCTATATCATTATTATTTTGTTCCAGGGACCCTCAGAAGCAAAAGATTTGAGTTAACATATATAAATGTCTGCTTAAAATATTTGCAAAAATGTTCATGATCTTTCCAAAATAGCAGATCGAGAAGATATGAGCTTGTATATATCTGCTATTTTTAAATAGCAATCTAAAATGGCACAGATGCTTTCCCGGTTTTAATGGGTAAAGATAAAAGGCCGGAATATCGCAAATACTTTTTGACACTTGGATGAAAATTGGTAGAAATGCTGGAGATAAAATGCAATAAAGAGGAAACAGACGAATTGAATAAAACGATGACTTGTACCAAGAGTTTCATATTTATTGACAAAATCCTCAACCGTTTTCTAGTAACCTGCAGACGACGGTGATGTACAACCAACCACCTGTCAGAGGGGCTGTTATGTAACCTCAACAGCAAACCATTCCATAACCGTTTGGCTGGTGTTCGCGTTGTCGATGACATAATCGCGTTGCGTTGCGCTCTGACTGTTTGCACCGCAGGTCATGGGAACAACAACATGCACTGATTCCTTTTTCTGCTGACTTTTGGGGAAATTCGTGCAACATTTGGATGGAAACCGAGCCAGAAACAGAGAGAGAGAGAGAGAGAGAGAGAGAGAGAGAGAGAGAGAGAGAGAGAGGGAGAAAGAAAGAAAGAAAGAAAGAAAGAGAGAGTCTGCCATATGATCTAACAGCAGGGCAGGCGGGGTGGAGATGTCAGGGTGGAGATGGGTGGGGTGGGGTGCTGCTCCTACCATCTGGTGCTTCACTCAGGGCCTTGCCGCTCATCTCTCTCTCCCCGACCAGCCAGACGTACCCAGAACCCGTCATGTTGAGGTGGCGAGCTGCTTTGTAGACCGACGCGGCCTCGTCCTCGCTGCGTGGTCACATACACACGCACGCAAACACGCACAAACACGCAAACAAACATACACACACACACACGTTTGTATTACTACTTGTGAAGACACCGAAAAAATAACAGATCGTCGTTGTCGGGTGGATTGTCCTAAATTGTTTTGTGTTCATCATTTAAAAAGATTATTTAAACTAGTGACAATAGCCGATCTACAAGCAAGATCAGCTATTTTCACTAGTCTTGTGCAACAGTCTCGTATGGTGAAGCAGGGCTTTACTTTACGGAAAGAAAAAGAAAACGTACAAATGACGAGGTTTCTGTCCGACAGTGAAGAGATCTCACCTGTGAGATTATAGATCTGTACTGGATATAAATTGGTATAACTCTCACACACACACACACACACACACACACACACACACACACACACACACACACACACACACACACACACACACACACACACACACACACACACACACACACCGGGGGAACCGACAGCAAATTAAAAATTTAGACTGTGATAAATTTGTTCACCATAATGGTTTGTTCAGTATGAATTAACAAACAAACGTTACTCTCTTGAGATTAGTCATTGGCATTACTTTTTTCTCTTCCCCTTTGAGAGATATGGCATAAACCTAAAGTATGTTAAATGTAACTTGTGCAGCCAAAGAAGAAATGATTTTAAACGGTCCACTCCTGAGTATTTAATTATGATTTTTTTTTATCTGATAAAGGTTCTTTGTTGAATTGGTACCGCTATGAAAAGTGTTCATCAAACTCAGCAGGGTTGAGACGGTCCTTATTTTCCATTGTGTAACTTTGATTTGATTTTCTTCAATCCATCTAATTTATGCTGCCATAAAAAACCTCCTCAGCATAATTTGCTATCCATTCAGCTGCGTTTTCAGCAGTTATGGAGAACTTTTCTCATTTGAAGTAATTTCCATATAATTATCTTTAAAAAGAAACTCACAATGTCCTCTAGATACAGACTATTAAAGACGTCAGGGATGTACATTATGTTTTGCTTTAAAAGCAGACACTCTGTTTCATGGCCAACTTCTTTTCTATTCAGTTTAGAGTTTACAGTTTAGGCATTTAGCAGACGCTTTTAATCCAAAGCGATTTACAATAAGCAGATAATACATCACTATAATAAACAAGATAATATGTCAGAACATCAGCAACAATATGACAAATGCATATGAATAACAATCTAAAAAACAATATAATAATACAATATAATAATACAATATAATAAAATCAATCTAAATTGAGTCATTGAGTGTTTCAGTAGTGCTACTATGGGTTTAGATGGAGACTGAAAAGGTGAGTCTTCAGTCTACGGCGAGCAAGTGAGTCCGTTGTTCTAAGTGCGACAGGGAGTTTATTCCAAAGCTTGGGAGCCAGGAGGGCAAACTGTCTCGGACGAGTGGATTTTTGTCCTGGTGTTTTTAGCGAGGGTTCTGTCAGCATCCCTGTGTTGGCTGATCTAAGTGAACGGGTGGGGGTGTAGGGGTTGATCAGGTTTTGGAGGTATGGAGGAGCCATACCTTTGGCTGCTTTGAAGGTCAGCATCAGTATTCCTAAGGCTACTGTGCAATAATAATAAGGCACACTTTAATGGTTAAAGTGAAAAGTGTTGCTACAGAAAGTAGATTAATTACATTAAAAGTAGATGACAGACCGTGACATAATATCTGTGATTCTGGTCATCAGACATGGGAGGGGAGTCATCCCCCACCCCTATGGAACTGGTTACGCCAACAAACACCCGCACCCCTCTTGCGCCCCTGCCCTGTTTGAAGGCAAGGACCATAACGTCCTTGTCGGGTGGAAACATTGTATGTCCAAAACCGTTTGTTTCGTATTTATCATTTTTTAAATTATTTAAACTAGTGAAAACAGCCGATCTACAAGCACACACCGCCTTGCACCGCGAGGCGCTGTGTGCTTGTAGATCAGCTGTTTTCACTACAGGGCTTCTTTACTTTGCGAAAAAGTTTACAAATGTGAAACTTGGAGATACGAGGTTTCTGCCCGACAGTGACGATAAGCTGATTGACAGACAGGATCATATTCTAACCTGACAGAGAGAGAGAGACAGGCAGACAGACAGACAGACAGACAGACAGACAGACAGACAGACAGACAGACAGACAGACAGGTGTACTAACCTAGCAGACAGGATGATGACTCGAGCCTCCAGGTCTCTGGCAGACAGACAGACAGACAGACAGACAGACAGACAGACAGGTGTACTAACCTAGCAGACAGGATGATGACTCGAGCCTCCAGGTCTCTGGCAGAAAGACAGACAGACAGACAGACAGACAGACAGACAGACAGACAGACAGACAGACAGGTGTACTAACCTAGCAGACAGGATGATGACTCGAGCCTCCAGGTCTCTGGCCTCCAGTAGCAGAGATGTCAGGTTGGTGTCCTGACTGAACAACAACACCTTCTCTGCCTGGGATGACAGACAGGCCAGGCCGCCATGCAGAGAGACAGATCAGGACCACAGGTCAACGAGGCAGGAGGACAGGTCGGTCACGCGGCCGCAGCAGGACAGGTCAAGATGCAGGAACACAGCAGGTCACACCAAAGCAAGAGAAACATCACAGGACACACGGAGGACAACACATGATCAGATGTTCACCGTCAGAGCCCTCCCACCCACAGAGCACCACCCTGCAACCAATGACCAACAACCAACAAACACCAACCAACCATCAACCGCCAACCGCCAAACAACCAAAGACCAACTCCAACAACAACCAGCAACTAATCAACCACCACCCACCCGTCCGACGAACTCCCAACAACTACCACCCAACATCTACCCACCCAGCCGACAACTCCAAACACCCATCAACCACCAGCTATCTACCACCCCGACATCCAACCGGTACCAACCAATAACCACCAAACAACCATCCGCCACCAAACCAACAACCAACCAACAACCACCACCCAACAGCCACCCACACCCGTAGAACAAACCTCCAACAACGACGATACCACCCAACATCTACCCACCAAGCCGACAACTCCAAACACCCATCAACCACCAGCTATCTACCAACCCCGACATCCACCTGGTCCCAACCAACAACCACCAAACAACCATCCGCCACCAAACCACCCAACAGCCACCCGTCCGTCCAACAAACCTCCAACAACGACGGTACCACCCAAAATCTACCCACCCATCCAACCACCCATCAACCACCAACTACAGTACCTACCACCCAACAACCTCCCGGTCCCACACACACCAACAACCCCCAAAACCACCAGCCAACCTCCACCCAAAAACCACCGACCAACCTCCACCCAAAAACCACCCGTCCAACCTCTCCCCAAAAACCACCAACCAACCACCACCCAAAAACCACCAACCAACCACCACCCAAAAACCACCAACCAACCACGACCCAAAAACCACCAACCAACCATCACCCAAAAACCACCAACCAACCAACCACCACCCCAAAAACACCAACCAACCACCACCCAAAAACCACCAACCAACCACCACCCAAAACCACCAACCAACCACCACCCAAAAACCACCAACCAACCACCACCCCAAAACCAGAAATTGAGATGGCGAGTGAGCTCAGTACAATTTAGGCATTTAGCAGACGCGATTTACAATAAATACATCAATACACCAACATCAATACATCAAATGCAGTAGTGTCACTTTTGATGCTTTACTGATGTTTTTGACTTTCCATATGGGCTTGAGCTTTACCAGATCCAGGGCAGCAGTTGTTTGCGCAATTCTGGCAAGGACTTCCTGTTGGAATCCTACATCAGACACGATTGCTCTGGTATTTGAAAGCTACTGCCTTTACATTACAGTTAGAGGCTTCTGCACGGTTAGAGGATCCTGCACCAAACTATAGTTACTTTTTTGTATTCCATTAAAGACTAATTCCATTAGTAAAGACTCCCCCCCCCCCCCCCCCCTGCCATTCCAGGCTCTGCAGCCTGGAATGGTTGTTCAAGTGCAGCTAAACTTGGCATGTTAGTAAACGTGCCACAGGGAGCCCCTTAAAAACCCCTGAACATAAGTCCTGCCGATCAATCTTCTATTTATTTATAAACATGTTTAAAAAAAACAATGCACCAAATGATAACAACACGTAGTGGAGCGCTCGGTGCGAGCGAGCGATACGTGTACAAAGCACGATTTTGGGCCGCGGACTTACATTCATGAGGCTGTAGGCTGAGTTCCTCCATTCATTTGCGTGGAGCCAAACGGGGGAGACAGCGATAAAAAACGGCGCCCGAAAGTACATTACGTCCTCGATCTAAACACATGTAATCCACTCATTGTGAAGCCTTGATTTCGTCTTTCGTCTGATCGAAAAAGACTCAGAGGAACGCTACGCTAACGGATCCTGCTTGTATACAGAGAGACGCAACGGCTGCTATGCATTCTTCAGGCAGTGAGTTGCACATGACGTCATGACGTCGCTGAAACATTAACCCTTCACGTGGATTCTTAAAGAGACAGAGGACGACCGGCGACTGTTTTTTTTAATAATTATCATTAATTTCATTTTTAATGACCTAGTACGGAAAAAGACGAGCGGCTAATTGAGCCGACCGGACAAGTACGGGCAAGTACGTTCGGCTTGCAAAGTGTGTTAACAATAATGAATTGCACCTGTGCAGCTGACTTATGGAACCTGGGAATATAGGCTACCATTTTGTCAAGATGGGGAGAATAAAAGTGTGGAGAATATAATTATAATACGTTGTTAATGTGACCATACATTTTGCATTTGTAGTTATTTTTAACAACATAATAACCAGCACTGATAGACAAAGAGACATTCATGGATTTATATTTAAAAGTAACTTTTATTTTCCCCCCTGGACCCAGGGTATGGCAGCTGCATACCCCTGCCATACCCAATTGACGCCCCTGCTCTTATATGACTACAATCATAAAAGCAACACAGTCTGTACTTGTGACTGTCTATAGCCCCCCTAAGCATGACAATAACCTTTTTATTAGAGTTTCAAAGATGTTATGTCCATTGCTTTTACTATTATGACAAACTATTATTTTATTGGGGATTCCATACCTTGACCAGCATTTGAAGCGTACTATAAACAATTGTGGAAACACATAAGACCTATTCTTCACTAAAAGTACATATATCTTGTTGCAGCCTATATCAAGTTGACGACCTTGTTGATGATTTTAACAACAAACTACGGTAATATACTGCATACCGTAGGACCAGAGATACAGTTAATCCTGCTGCATGGACACAATGTTGCCAAATGTTGCCCTTGGCCAGATTAAGTGAAGCTGGAGGAAGAGTAGACAAAATTACCATCTTTGTCCCCATTCTTAAATTACAAATATTGATCTACAATAATGCGGTCAGAAAGGAGAGACAACACAATTTCCTAAAGATAATTACTGAAAAGCAAAACAACCCTTAAGCCCCTTTCTCCACTTTTAACCTACCCCTGTTACTGTACATGTTTAAACAATCAAGGCTCTGAAATGTGAGGATTATGCTGCATTTTTTAGGGAGAAACATCCCACAACCTTAATTAGAATCGCCCCAAAAAATAGTGTGTTTGTGTGTGTGTGTTTCCATCTGTAACTCCACGTTCAGCAGTTGTTCAATTGTCTAAAAAACATAATACAAAAATCAATAACGCATGTACCTTGCCCAACATCAACTTTATCACCTTCAGATGTGTCTCTACTTCTCATAATCCCCAAATGTTTAAAATATTTTCCCAAATTTTGGCCTGTAGGCGGCTGTCCTGTGCTGCGATTTACATCACAAATGGGCGGCAACAAGCAGCGCACTCCCAGTCCCAACTGCCTGCAAGCAGAGATGGAGTGAGGGGGAGGGGGGCAGTTCCAGAGAGAGCAACATCACAGTCTGTCTGCTTCACACCAAGGGGCTGTAGGCTAGTTACATTAATATGGGAACTCATATTTGTAACCCTGCTTTAGTAACTCCCTGGGATCTGCCTGCCCAATAGCCCACATATAGGATTACATATTTTTGAGTTTGTTAGCGGAGAGACATCTCCATTATGAAATGAATTATTCTACCTGTGCTCTTGACCCTATTCCAACTAAGCTCTTTAAAGCTGCTTCCCACTGCCTCCCCACAATACAGCTAGTACAAATAAACTCTTCCCCACAATCAGGTATCTTCCCCAAACCCCTAAAAATAGCCTTGATAAAAAAAAACTCAGCGACATCTGTATGCTGTAGATCTGACTGCAATTACTGTACAGCAGGCGTTTTCATTTTTTTTGTCTCAGGGCACCCCATAAATATTTTTTTAATCCGAGGCATTATAATTTTCACTCCCAGCACCTTATAGCATATCGTCGTTGTCTGGTGGAAACCTTGTATGTCCAAAACCGTCTGTTTTGTATTTATCATCTATAAAATGTACTAAACTAGTGAAAACAGCAGATCTACAAGCACACAAGCGACAGAGGTTTCTGCCTGACAGATGATATTTTAGTGATTATGTTGCGAGGAAAACATTGAGATAATAGCCATTTTGGTTAGAACTGACTGAAAATAACTTTGTACTTCAAGTTTAAATTGACACTAAATATATTTTTAAGTGTCCAAATAAATCAGTCAAGTATTATCAAATTATCTCGCGGCACCCCTGGACTGCCGTCACGGCACCCCAGGGTGCCCCGTCACCCACTTTGAAAACTCCTGCTGTACAGGCCCATTATCAAACCCACTTCCTAGGTAATCTTCTGGAGAAGATAGTTTCTAATCACCTGATCACAACAAGAACATTTTGGATACATTTCTATTATGAACATCCAAACCCCGACGAACAACTAACTTCACCCACCACCAACAACACCCACCCACTAGCCACCCACCATCCAATAACAACCAATCACCACCACCACCCATCAACAATAATCAAACCACTCCCACCGACAACTTACCACCTTAAGATCCAACCACCCAATCCACCCAATCCACCCAGCCACTACCCAGCCAGCCACCCACCCAACCATCCCACCCACCCCCCCACACCCTGAGCCTCCACCATGCGGCCTCTCATCTGGGGGAAAATGGAGAACAAAAAAATCATGTTTCCAAGATCTGCCGAATGGAAGCTGGAGGGTGAGAGGAGGAGGTGGGGGGTCACATGCAAACAGAGACGCTGTCAGAGTCCAACCAGGAGGGCGTGCACGTTGAGAGGAGCGCTGATGCAACCGCAACTCAACAAAAACTAAAACAAAAACAAAAAAGACGAGTGGGAAGGACCAGGAGGAGCGGAGGAAGAGAAGAGAGGATGAAGTGATGAGGAGCAGGAGGAGGATGAGGAGGAGAAGGAGGTGGTGGTTCAATCCCCAAAATGAAGGAAATAAATTAAGAAAGGGAGGAGAGGAGGTGAGGAACCTGCTGGGCTGTGCAGCTCTACCCCTTTTCCACACATGAAGAAGAGGAGAGGAGGAGGAGAGAGAGAGAGAGAGAGAGAGAGAGAGGGAGAGAGAGAGAGAGAGAGAGAGAGAGAGGGAGAGAGAGAGAGAGAGAGAGAGAGAGAGAGGAGAGAGGAGTGAGGAGAGGAGGGCGTCTTTCTTGGCTAGTGGTGAAAAATCCATTCTCAGTGTGTGGAAGAAATCATAAATAACCAAAAACCAAAAGGTTGAAAGAAGACGTGCCACCAGGATAAGAGTTTATCTCTGGGAGAAGTGCTGATAAGGGCTGACTGCTGTTTGCTAACCGGGTAGCTAGCTCAGAGATTTGGTTTTGGGCGGCGTGCATTGACCATGCAAGTATACCTTAGGTCCTCTCCTGAAGTCATAGTTCTGTAGGTCGTGGCTTTCATAGTTCCTGTTTTTAGTCTGATGGGTAATGGGTGCAACAGAGAAAATAATGCAGACACAGGAAAAGATTATATAGACAGTCAGAGATGAGGAGGCACAGCAGCATTCCAACAAATCTCCACTTTTTCTGCTTCAAGTCAGGACGCCAAGCGAGGCTGGGGCACGCAAACACATCCACCTGCCTGCCTGCCTGCCTGCCTGCCAGCCTGCCTCCATGTCTTTTTGGCCTTTTATCTGTCCATCTGACTCCTGTCAACGTAGAAGTACCATTACATAGAACGAAAGTTAAGACCTAGGAGCTAAAAATACACATCAATCCTGTCTGTAGGATTGTTAGTGTTCTGTAACACTCGGGACCTGACATAGCAGATGTTACGTTTAGATTTAGTGTTCTGTAAATAAATGTAAGTTGACTTGACATAGTAGGCGTTATATTTAGATTATGACAAACTGGATCGGACTTGTGACAATGAATAACGTCAACTTTTTGACAACATCCAAGTATAATGTTTATGCACCACACATCTATAGAACAAACTCCCATATGGTTTGCTACAACTCTCATCAAATCAAAGCTTAAGACTCACTTTATGTTTGCTGCCTTTTATAGAGTTTTTTGTTTTTATTCATTGAAGTTGCTACTACTTAAAACGTATTGTTTTATCTTATCTTATTCTAATTTTCTATAATCGTATTTTTGTTTGTATTCAATTATCCTTTTTTATAATGCGTTTCTTTTGCACATTGTTTTAATGTTTTGTTGGAAGCACTTTTGAATTGCTGAAATGGTCTATACAAATCGTTTAGAGTGAAAGGGTATTCTATCTTGATTGCGCCTCCGTTCATCTGTACGGTGAATGGCCTCCAGGGGTGGGACGTAACAAATTGCAATTACTCTTTTCTTGTGAATCCGACTCCTATAGAGAAATAGTTAACCCATTTAAGCCTAGAATAATTTAATGCTTTAACTATTGAAAAATAGCAGATATATTATACAAGCTCACAGCGCGGCACAGAGTGCCGTGCTGCAAGCTTGTAGATCTGCTATTTTTGAAAAATCGTGATTTTATTTGCATAGATCTTTGAATAGATCTTTTTAAAAGCAAACATTTGTAACTCAAATATTTGCTTCTGGGTGGTCCCTGGAACAACATCTTTTGGCCAAATATATGTCATTTTGGGGGTCCTTGACATGAATATGTTTGAGAACCACTGATTTAGAAGAAGGATTTACAAGATATTTATAGAATCGGGTCAAAAATATTCAAAGACTTGCACAAATGTTCAAAAATAGCAGATCTACAAGCTGTGAGCTTGTATATCTGCTATTTTTCAATAGTTAAAGCATAAAATAATGGTTAAAGTGGTTCCAATCTAAAGTGACACAGATTTGCGTTCAGGCCTAAATTGTTAAAGAAGGGCATCTATAGAGCAGTCATTAATGAACCAAGAGCAATCAATCAATCTATAGTCCCAGGTTCGATTCCAGTGAATGGCTGCTCACTGCTCCTAGTCGTTATGGGACGGGTAAACGCAGAGGACATATTTCAAAAGTGACAAAAAAGGAGTGTTTCTGTCAATTTGATTGATTGATTGATTGATTGATTGAGTCAGTCGATAATTCTTTACTTTGAGTAATAATTCTCCACTCCTGATGGCCTCAGAGCAGGCTGACAGAAGCAGGTCTGGAACCATTAGCCTTTTCCGCCATACACTGTTTAATGTTAATCTCATTAAATTTACATTTAAGACTCAGTAACACATTAATGCTTCATAAATCCCCCTCCCCCCTCTCTCTCTCTCTCTGTTTTTGACACTGTATATCTCTCACTCTTTAGTGTGTTTGTGTGCATGTGTTTTGAATGAGTGTGTGTGTGCGGGCGTGCGTGCGTGGGTGTGTGTGCGTATGAGTGTGTGCGTGCGTGTGTGCGTGTGTGTGTTTGTTAGATATGTTTGCGGCTCCAGCCCTTAGCTCCCTCGTTGTGCTGTAGAGATGGAAACACAGTCTTGACATGAGGTGGATGGACGGACAGACAGACAGACAGACAGACAGACAGACAGACAGACAGACAGACAGACAGACAGACAGACAGACAGACAGACAGTTGTTCAACAGTATGTATAGAAAACATCCACCATCCCATAATAATATGCTTCTTCCTCAGAGTAAATCACTCTGGAATCAGAGTGAATTGCTCCGATTGCTGGAATAATTCCTGGTCAATCGGTATCATTCGTAGCATTTTAAAGTTAGATATATTATTACCACTGCTGAACAACAGACAGACAGGGACAGAAGGACACATACGCTGACAGACAGACAGACAGACAGACAGACAGACAGACAGACAGACAGACAGACAGACAGAGAAACTGACAGTCAAGAAGGTTGAGAGACACACTGACAGACAGGTTTGTTGACAGACAGACAGACAGACAGACAGACAGACAGACAGACAGACAGACAGACAGTGCAAAAGAGAAGTTGCTTTGAAAGAATATCAAAGCGAGGAGGAATGAGTGGGGGGAGGGTTAGAGTGAACGCATGGATGAGCGAACTCATGATGAAACAGAATCACATAGACACCACTGTTAAATATGCACACACACACACACACACGCGCGCACACACACACACGCATACAGAGAGTGTCTTCTATGGTGTCTTCTATCAAACAGTGTGTCTCACCTTGGTCTCTCTCTCCTCCAACAGTGTCTCCAGACGTTTCTGAGCAGCGCGTCCCTCGTGATCATCACTGACGATCAGAATGATGTGGTTCCAACGGAACTCCCTCATCATGTCAAACCACACCTGAGCCTGGTGGGAGTACGGAGGAACCGTACGCAAGAAGGACAGGTGGATGCTCTGGGAGAGGAGAGATGATTGTATCAGAGGGGAGGGGAGAGGAGATGGTTAGAGATGGATACCAAAATGACAGGCAGGATCAGATATAGCAGTGGTTCTCAACCTGTGGGTCAAGGGAGGTCTCCAAATTATTATGGGGGGTCCCCAGATGATTATAATGTGCAACATAGTTTTTTTCACACAACAGTGAACAAACCAACATAAAGTTTGAGTGTATAGAGCAGGGGTGGGCAACTTTGATGATGGAGAGGGCCACTATATTTCCACCTTCACTCCAGAGGGCCACATTGCATATTGCTACGTCCTAGTATCTCATACAAAAGAAGCAAACATAGCAGATCTACAAGCTCAAATCGCGCTGCGATGCATTTTCAGCTTGTAGATCTGCTATTTTTACTTATTTTGAATTGGAATCCTGATTTATTATTTTTTGTTGTTTTTTAATTGGAATCCTGAAATGTAACATTTTGATTTAATTTCAAATGCATTTAGTTATATACTCATGTTAAATGTATGAACTTAAATACAAATGCATTGGACATAAAAAAATACATTTTAATACTACTATACTAGTCATTAAGCTACTAATATAGACTGACGCAATTAAAGCAGGTCATGCTTGGAATTGTAACAGCTGAAATCAATAATATATCAGTATTCCGGTATTAACCTGCGGGCCACATTAAGTGAAGGTGGGGGCCGCATGTGGCCCCCGGGCCGCCAGTTGCCCATGTCCATACATGGGCAACTGGATAGAGGGTATCTGCACATTTCTAAAGTGATACTTTAAGGATGTTTTAATACCTCTAAAATGACAAATTAAACATTGGCCAAATTGTCAATTAGAGGCAGAAATTGTGAAAAGGTTGAGAACCACTGAGATAAAGAACCGTAAGTAATTAAAAAGAACCCCTGTTACAGCCAGAACCAGAGCCAAAACGGTTAGTTGAGGATTAACATTATGGATTGAGAATATGATGGCAATGGCATACATTAACGTTCTCAGTTCAGCTACATCACTTTGCTGCCACCTTCTCCAGCTTTTCCTGGAGGACTTGTTAGCAAACTGTCAATGTTAATATATGGCATTCATTTAAAACGTGTTTAATATTTAATAACGCAATAATTAACATTTCAATCTTTTGGGCTGCCTGCTGAGCCCCCACAGTTCCATTTGGTCTTTCCGGAGACCCGTTCGTCATATAAACGAACAGGAAGTGAAGGAGAGAATGATGAATATTATTGTATAAGTGATGAATGTTTTTAATTGATGTTCTATTCTCACAGAATAACATTCAGTAATACTTAATGGTCTTTTCACATGATTGAAGATGACAGTCATCACTGTTTCTTTAACAGTACTAGACCTTACCCGTTTGAAGATATGTGCTCCAATATATGTGCAGAGTGTGGGTTATGGTGAAATTAACTGTAACTGGTGCGTGTGTGAGAATATGTGGGAGCATCATAATGTAAGGAGCAACCCATGGAGGAGTGTATATTTTTTGATGGATACAAATAATTTAACAGCTAAATTAGGTGAATAGAAGTATGGGGATGTATGCGCTTGCCATACCCGTCGGAAGATAAGACACACATCAAATGCACCCGGTGCATTAGTGACCCGTGCATGCAGGCAAACCACATATATGAGAGAGAGAGAGAGAGAGAGAGAGAGAGAGAGAGAGAGAGAGAGAGAGAGAGAGAGGGAGAGACACTGCAACATTCCTAACTGTGAGATTGGTGTGTGTGTGTGTGTGGGGCTACAGATCCCATGGCCTGGAGGAACGGACCGTAACTCTGACAACAGGGTGTAGTGTTGAACAGAAGTGGTAAAGAAACGCTAATAAATAGCTTGAATTTGTGAAAAATGGAAATCGGGCTCCGTCACCGTCTGTATAATGCTAATGGCCAATGCCATGTGAAATTTGGGAGCAGTTGCTGAAGAGATAAAGGTGGAAAAGCATTTACTGACTGACTGACTGACTGACTGACTGACTGACCTCCTACTGACTGACCTCCCTAATTATATGATAGATATTAAAATGTTCATCATTAATTTGATGCTTTTCTGTGTTTGCAATACTCCTCTCCTGTGTGTCTTAATTCTACTCCTCCTCTGCTCCTTCTCCTACTGTTCTGCTTTTACTCTTCTTCTCCCCCTAATCTTCTTCCTCCGTTGCCTCCCACAGTTTTCGAATGCTTCTGTCATACAGTTTGGAGCTGGGAAGGCTGAAATGATAGCCTGACACTCAGCCTGAATTGCATTTCGTTTCACTCCATTATTCAGTCTGAACGTGCTTTCATCCAAGGCAGTTTCTGGGATGGGCGTTGCCAAAGAGGCAGTCTTCTGCGATTGGTTCACCGTCTGACCAACACAACAGTAGCAAAGCAGATGACGTAGTGTTGTTAGTGGCTAGCCTGTTGCTTGCTAGTGCTACTTGCTAACCAAAGAAACAGGCAGAATGGAGCGCTACGAACTAGTAATCAAACACAACATAACATGCCTGCTACTGATGTTTCATAGCGAGATCGATACGATCGCAAATTACCGCTTCCGTTTCCTCTTTATAAATGTGTCCTAATGTAAATCTAATTAGTCAGAGCATACTGTATTGCTGCTTGGCAGAAATGGGAATTCAAAAATATGCTTTAAAGATATTTCAAAATATACTTAACACTATTAAAATAATTAACGCATTTTAATCGCGCTTAGTGTTTGCAACACAGAACCTTTCTCACTGGATGAGTTTCAGGCATACCATTCATACCAGTGCACCAACCAACAGACAACAAACCGCCGGGCACGCAATGGGAGCCGATCATTAATGATATGTAATTAAACATGCGATTAATTTAGATAAAGCCTCTAATTAATATATATATATATATATATATTTTATCGAGTCCCAGCCCTAATATTTTCGTGAACGGAAAAGACGAACAGATCTCTGCTTTCGGGAAGTGTTGTTCCAGACTATGTGCTGTATAGCATTCGGAGATCGTGGAATAGTTGTCTGTCTAGAGTAGACACGAGACATCTAATCCTCTTTTCCTCCTTCTATTCCTCTACCACTTTATCTTATCTCATCTCTATTTCTCTATGAGTTCACACTGACTGGGTAACATGCACTTACCTGTTGTGATGGTGATGGTGATGATGACGATGATGATGATGATGATAATGATGATGATGATGATGATGATGATGTCAGCCACGATGTTGAATACAAGGATACAACGGCTTCTGGTGGTGATAAGTTTGATGACGATGATGAAGGTCTATCTTAACCCATTTAGGCCTAGAATTATTTAAAAGGATCCCTGGCTAATACGACAAATATGCCTTAATACATTATAATTGTCCTCTATAACTACAATGTAAAATTAAAAACACCTTAAATATTTTATTTCTTCTAGAAATAGCTAATCTTTCACTCAACAGGGGAAATACCTGTCGCAAGTTGATGATGCCATAAATGTCATGTGTGATCTATCCCTATGGAATTTATGGCATGCATGTGCAGAAAAACACATTTGAAATATTGATTTGATGCTCATATTAACCATAGGAAGTATTGATTTTATTTTCACATGCATGTCATAAATTCCATAGGGATAGATCACACATGACATCTATGACATCTTCAACTTGCGACGGGCATTTCCCCTGTTGAGTGAAAGATTAGCTATTTCTAGAAGAAATAAAATAATTAATGTGTTTTTAATTTTACATTGTAGTTATAGAGGACAATTATAATGTATTAAGGCATATTTGTTGTATTAGCCAGGGATCCCTTTAATGCTTTAACTGTTGAGAAATATCAGATATACAAGCTCACTTGCGAGCTTGTAGATCTGCTATTTTGGCCAGAAGCTCACAAGTTCAACACGTCACAACAGCGAGACGTTGTGAGCAAGTGGATCGCCTAGTTTAGCAATTTTTCGGCCTAATAATGATTATTACCCCGAAAGGGTTGGTGTGAGATTGAACAAGGTTAAGTGAGCTGTTTGTGGTATATGTTGTCACTACTGTGGGTTTATAACGAGCCTCATGGGGTACCTTGTCAGAGTAGATGGACATGCGTGTGGTGAGCCTCATGGGGTTACCTTGTCAGAGTAGATGGACATGCGTGTGGTGAGCCCGATCACAGGGATCCTATAGAAGCCCGCCGTGTAGGAGACCGGCGTGGGCGTGAGATGGTCGTTGGACTGGGGCGGGTGGCTGACCAGGATGGCATAGACCTGAAGGCAATAGGAAACCATTATTATTTATAAACAGCAGCGTATGAAACCCAAAGACATCAAATTACTTTGATTAACAGCGCAGTGTGTGAAACCGACAGACATAAAAAATTACTTTATTGACACACAGACAGCAGTGTATGAAGCCAAAAATACATCAAATTACTTTGATAAACAGCCGTGTACGAAACTGAAAGTTTATGAACAGTATTTTATCAAACAGAAAGACATTACATTGTTTTACTTCTAAACAGTAGTTTATCAAATTGAAAGACATGAAATTACTTGGCTTATAAACAGTAGTTTATCAAACTGAGAGGCATTTAAAAACAGTATAGTGTATGAAACCTAAGATATAAAGACACACACGCACACGCACACACACGCGCACACACACACACACACACACACACACACACACACACACACACACACACACACACACACACACACACACACACACACACACACACACACTCACACACACACACAGTACTGTCAGTAATTGAATGAACTAGGCGTCCTTTCACTCAGCTTTTGAACTGCAACTGCCTGAAGCACAGCCCTGTGTGTGTTTGTGTGTTTGTGTGTTTGTGGTCATTTCATTTTCTCCCTCGTGTTCCCTCGCTCCCTCTCCCTCTGGTCTGATATACATCATCATCCACTGGCATGATAATCCCTCTACCCTGACACACACACACACACACACACACACACACACACACACACACACACACACACACACACACACACACACACACACACACACACACACACACACACACACACACACACAGAGAGAGAGAGAGAGAGAGAGAAAATCTCTTCTCCATCTCTCTCTCTGATTCTTTCTGTCATGGCAACAAAGCAGCTGACCAACACAACGCCATGTTGGCCTCATTACAACGCACACACACGCACGCACGCACGCACACACACACACGCATGTGCGCGCGCGCGCACACACACATATACACATACACACGTATAGAAGGTCAGAGCAGTGAAGTGGCACATGGCTGAAGTGGATCTAAGCACAGGAATGAGCAGACAGGAATTGTGGGGCAAAACAAGTATTTTTGACAGCAGGCAGGCTGTGTACAGGAACAGGACAAACAGGCCAATAACATCATAACTCAAATTCTGAGGTACATATCCGATTGGTCCCCTTGGTCACAGGGAGTATAAAAGGAACTTGCTCTGACAGTCAACAACAGCCACGCCCTGAGAAAGACATTGTCTGTCGAAAAACCGGTCAGCGTCTGTGGCATTTTATTGTTTTTAATAGTAGCCCTGTCGTCATATTAAAGGCTTTCTAAATTAAATACTTGCTTGAGTGTGCTTGAAGTTTGCCCATTTGATGGGAACCCTCTTCACAGGCATGGGTACTGGCAGAACTCACAGAATTATTATCAGAACAGGCTACATAAAAAAGCTGGCAGAAACAGAGTCAGTCTGTCAGATTGTGTCCATAAAGGGCTTTTAAACACAAAGCGATACACAGGCGAAAACAATGGAGAATCAATACGGGGCTGGCTGAGGGGATTGAGCTAAGTGGAAAGGAATGGGTGGCCAGAGGGGAGAGAGAACACAGGTACAATGTATCTAACGAGGGTATCTCGGTGACAATAAAGTGAAGCTATGTAATGCATTGTGAGCTTGTAGAGCGGCTATTTTCAAATAATGTGTCTACATTTGAAAACGTGTGACCTTCTGCATAATGAGTACGTTCTACTTTTGGTACTTTAAGTATATATTGATGCCATTACTTTACTCTCAAGTACATTTTGAGTACAGGACTTGTATAATGTAGTACTTCTTCCACCACTGCTTAGAACTACACACGCACGCACGCACGCACGCACACACACACACACACACACACACACACACACACACACACACACACACACACACACACACACACACACCACCTTCTGTCATAACATTTTTACAGGTTTGATGCTACAGCAATGATCCAATGTCCAAGTGAACAAAGCACTGCATCCCTATACTAGCATCAGATACAAGCATGGTTTATTCCAAAGATTATACAAACTACCAGTAAGACGCCTAAGCGAAAAGCGACCTCACCCTAAAATGTCTTGGCCATCTACCCCTGGTACCCATGGAGATCCATCACACAGATATGGGCTTAATACTGATGACATCAGGGATCTCCATATATGGGCATAAAAGGGATTTGGTTCCCCTGGCATCACAGGGATCTCCATATATGGCAATAAAAGGGATTTGGTTCCCATGACATCACAGTGATCTCAGAGCGTGATGTCAGAGATTCTCTTACAGATATTGTACAGATATTGACATGTTTATAAATGAATCTTGGTGATATTCTGGGACAGTCTCTCTCTCTCTCTGTATCCCTCTCTTTCTTTCTTTGTCTCTGACAAATTGTAAAACAGTCGACAGTGTTGTTGGATAATACAAACTGTCGCTCTCTCTCTCCCTCCGTCTCTCTGTCCTCCTTCCCCTGCATGTTGTGACCGTCATGGTAATATTCTCCAATATGAACAAAACTACAGTATCACAAGAACAATGTTGGTGTGACTAAGAGATGTGCTATTTTACATGCATAGATTGTCAACTAGGATGCAACCAGACATGTAGCGGGCATTTTGATGTGGGGCCCTCTGACTGGAGGTAGATGCACAGGAGCATTATAATTGGCTAGTGCAGATGCCATATGCCAGATGGACAGCTTGCGTCCGAATGGCTAGTTCCACTACATAGCCTCAAGTGACTGTGGGTCGGAGGAAACCAATTCACATAAATTGTATTTTTTTAAACACATTCGAGCTGCTGAAGGTCAGACATACATACAGTATATATATATATATATATATATATTAAGGCTGGGACTTTAACTGATTAATTGCGATTAATTAATTACAGAAAATTAACGCGATTAAAGAAATTCACACATTTTAATCGCACTTATAGTTTTTGCACCACAGAACCTTCAGTTTCGGGCATATAGATCATAGCAATGCACCAACCAAGAAGAGACAACAAACGCAAAGGGAGAAGTAGCCGATCAGAGCGCTTTGCTTGGCCCAGTGGATGCGAAATTTTGATTCACTCGTACAACAAAATGTGTTTTACTTGAAAAAAAAATGCTTCTCAGATCAAATACCGATGTGCGATTAAAATGCGATTAATTAATCACAGAGCCTGTGATTAATTAGATTAAAATTTTTAATTGCATCCCAGCCCTAATATATATATATATATATATATATATATATATATATATATATATATATATACTGTATATATATAGGCTAAGGCTAAGGCAGGCCAATATATCGAATATTTATTTACCTTCATCGAGGTATCAACATGCGAGATATACATACCGGTACCGACGAAGACGGCTTGAAATTAGGTATTGGTGTGTGTGTGTCAAATTAATTAACAGATACGCTATATTCATGCACATAGTGCATGCAAAAAAGCAGTCCATCTGTAACCCGGTGTGGTTATTTCAATAAAACCATTGTTGAAAATGGAAATAAGAGTAAGACATTTAATTTCTTTATTATGTGTACTGTGCAATGTGCATGCATGGATATGCTATTCATTATCTGAGTCCATCAGACAGTGGACCTAAAGCAGAAAGAAACATTAAAAACTATATACTGAAATTGTTTTTACTAATGTGAGTAATATCGATTATTCAACAACGTTATCGAATAACGAAGGTTTGCCTAATATCGCCCAGCCTAACTTTTAACATACTGTCTCTCGATGTCTCTATTTTTCTATTATTATCACTAAATAATACAGGAGTAAGCACTAAGAGGCACAAATGATTAAGGATGCTTAGGATTTCTTGGTCCATTTAAGGAAATACAGCTGCCTTGGAGTCACACAGTCATCAAAGGAACACAAAAACAGCTACTAAAAACAACAGGTAGGACAGAAACGTTTGGTACTAGAAAGATAAAAAGGCAAGCAATATAATGAGGCCAGCAGGGCCAGGTACATTTCTCTTCACACAGCCAGCACCACAGGTCACATTGACACTATAATAAAATGTATTAAAAAAAACAAGCACGTCTCTGCCTCTGTGTGCTTTCATTTGTGGACTATTGTTTGGGGGATTCAGAAATATGAAGGCAAATTCACTTAGATTATACGATTATAGCACTGCAGAAATACACTTGTGGAATATTTAATTACCTTGGACTGGAGGATCCTTAACCATTACAGTATCCTGCATAGTAATACATAAGCACCACAGGTCTACGCTACAAACGGAGGGGGGAGAGAGATTTATTCCGTTTGGTCCTGTGTAATGTGTGTAATGTGTATGCACAAAACAGATCTTAAAGGAGTAGTTCACCCCCAAAATGTTTTTTTTTCCTTTTGATTAGTCACGCCATGGAGACTAGAGTTCAATAATATTTTTAGTTTTTTGTCACATTCCTAAGACAAAAATGTGATAACAATAAATGTACTTGGGGGTAAATTTACTCGAATCAAATTTTTGTCTTATGAATGTGACAAAAACCAAAAAATATTATTGCACTCTACTCTCCATGGCATGAGTAATCAATAGAGAAAAAGTCATTTTGGGGGTGAACTACACCTTTAAAAAAGAAATTCAAAAGGAGTTTCTATACGCAACATGAATGTATTAAGAAAATGTTGATGTGAGAATGTTTTTGAACCCAGGTGTATGCACATCTTAGACTAGACGAGAGGTAGGAAACCGTGACAGATGGCAAAAGAGGATAGAGCTGAAAATGTCTTGTCTCGTCATTCTACTGCAAGCCTGCTATCAACTGATCAAACACAGGCTACACCTCAAACTTTTTTTCCGCTCATCTCCTTCCTTAGTAACAGCACTGACTACTACCACCCACTACCACGATTATTGTTCACTTCAATGTATTATTATCTGTAGTCAGGTTTTCAGAATATTAACCATGTTTATTGCTCGATTAAAGAGCCCATTGCGATGACAAGACAAACCCATAGTACCTCTAAACATTACAGTTTGTGTTTAGTGTTTACTTGTTTGATTGGTCCTCCACTGTGTAGTCTTTTGTTTTAACTGAGAAGGCCGTTTCTCACCGCTGTTTTATGAGCCTCCGTTGCCAGGAAGGCCAGTTTTAAATTGAGTGCCAACTCCATTTAAATTTAAATCTGCCCAACCGCTATGTCAATGTCATCCAGGTCAGCTGTGATGTCGCATCACCATCACCAGGTTTTCCGCAGTGTATGTGTGGAAAGCCTAGGATTCTATTCTGAATTTTAACCGGTGCCATCCGGTCTGGAACTGTAGCCAGCCATTTCCACACACACACCAATGCAGACCTGGCACACAGACTGTTTATGTATGCACTGGCAAAACTGAACCGATCCCAGCCTTGGTCAGGAGCCCTTAACCACTGCTATCCTGGAGTCCCCATTTTGGGCATTTTTGCAGATCTATAAACTCACAATTAATCAAATCATGACACGTTGTGAGCTTGTAGATCATCTATTTGCACTATTTGTCGTACGATGAATAGGTGGTAAAATGAGTGCACACATTGATAGCCAACACAACCCAGTGACGTTAGACTGCTCTTGACTCCAGAGGACGGGAGTACAGTGCAACATCACATGAATTTTTCAAAAGGATTACAGTGATTTGTGCTGGAAACGGTGGGGGAAAAGGCAAAGCTATGCCTTTGCAATGAACACTATGAAGATTGGGACCACAATCAATTACTAACAATTGTCTAGCAAAGCCAGGCCTGTATTGGTTTCTATGCGAATATGATCAATATTGCATTCCCAGAAGAAATGTCACTGTGTAACTAATCGCTAATCAATCACTAACCACCTCCACGTTGTGATCACCATACAATGCGCGAATGTCACATATGACCTATAATATCAACAGCTGAGTATCTCTCATTTCCTTTACTCATTCTCTCTCTCTCTCTCTCTCTCTCTCTCTCTCTCTCTCTCTCTCTCTCTCTCTCTCTCTCTCTCTCTCTCAGTGACTGTGGGTCATGGTTGGGCTCCCAGTGGTAAACACAGACAGATCACAGCAGAACAGCAGCCACTACACCCCCGCTGGGAGATAGAAAGAGCGAGGGAATGAGCCAGGGAACGAGCAGAGGGAACAAGGGACACAGGGAGTGGGAATGAATATGTATTATGTGATCATTTATAAGAATCTATGTGAAACATCATAGCAGTATATATATACTGTATGTGATACATTATAGTCTACAATGATACATTATAACATAATATGTAACTGTGCCGTATGTGACGTTAATGAATGAATGCGTTTTTATTGCCGTGTTTTGTCTTCTTACGACCCATGCCGTATACACAGGAAGGCACCAAAAGCAACACGGTTTACAAAAGGAAAATGAATATTTAAATAATCTGTGTACTGTACGTTCTCTTTGTTCGCTCATCACATTATTTCTCCAAATAGATGCTCTAAAAATGCTAATATCCTGAGTTCAAAGTCTATCTACACCACTGAACCAAAGAAACAAAAAATCTATAGGTTTTGAAATCAGTTAAATTGTTTTGAATGCTAATCATGATACAAAAGACGCAAATTCTCATTCTGTATTTCATTGAGATCACAATAATTATGGACACCCTCTTCCTCTGTAACCACGGGTAACGGCCGTCTCAGAGTGCAGGGACCACACTCTTCCTCTGTAACCACGGGTAACGGCCGTCTCAGGGTGCAGGGACCACATCCCAGACTCAGGACCACAGAGCACAAACATATCTTCCACAGAGAGGCGTAGTGCTTTGGTTTATAAATACAGATGTGTCTATTATAATGTCATATAGCCTTTCTCAACCTGTGGGGCCAGGGCACACTGGTGCACCATGATGTTATTACAAGAGGCCGCCCAAATAATCGGCCCAATGGCTGCACGTGTTGAGTGGTCAGGTTAGATGGGTGGGCCCGCTGGGCCACAAATGCTTTTGAGATTTTCAAGTTGGCTGTGATCAAGAAATAGTTGAGAACTATTGGTTTATAAAACAAACAACTCTGACCATTCTTTCTGACATATAGCTGTTCTGGTTTAATCCAGGAATCAAGGAATTGTTTGCATGTAGTTTTTGTTTTGAAACAAGGCCTATGCCTATGCCTGATTCATATGAATGCAATCTTCACTTGCAATATTCTGTCATATATTATAACATTGTTCCAACATTCTGTATGTGTTCAGTTCATATGTAAACACGCACGCACATGCACGCACGCACACACACACGCACACACACACGCGCGCGCACACACACACACACACACACACACACACACACACACACACACACACACACACAATCTGACCCAAAGGGCCCATATTTCTTCACTCTCAGAGTTAAATTAACCATTAACAGCGAGACAGGCAGGCAGCTCTAGAGTCAGACTATAGCAGAGTGAGAGACAGACAGACAGACAGACAGACAGACAGACAGACAGACAGACAGACAGACAGACAGACAGACATGGTGATCTTCTCTACCTGGTTGGAGATGAGGTCTTCGCACACGGACAGGGCCATCTGGATGGCGTTGGGCTTGTGCGTGACGGAGATGGCGTTCATCTTAAACTTGTCCCTGCCGAAGAGCGCGTTGGCCTGGCTCACCGCGTCCTTAAACACCTGTTCGTAGCGCTTCTGGCTGAGCACCGCGCCGATGTTGACGATCTTGGGCTCGCAGCCGCCGCGGGCGGCGCACGACCACAGCACCAGCACGGAGACCAAGCACAGGAGCCTCATCCTGCATGCGGACCACAAGCACACAGCGAGGGCAGAACCTGCACCCAGGGTGCTCCCGGTGTCTGTTTGGACCCGAACGGTCAAAATAGAAAAAGCAGAGAGAAAGAAAAAAAAAAAAGCCAATAAAGAGAGGCTTTTTAGAAGTAAAAAGAGAAGTGTTTTTTCATTTTCTTTTTTCTGTGGGTAAAAAAAAAAAAACCCGATCGACCCCCGTCGATGACACCGCCGTGTCCTTGCGACCCCGTAGAGAACAGCGTCGGAATGTCAATTTAACGACGAGCGGAGATGATGTTCATTTAATCTTTTTGTCATTCGAAGATGAAAAATACAATAAAAACAATTAACCACTGTCAGAAAACACACGTACGCTCCGAATTCCTGCGCGTTTTCCTGTTGATTCAGTATTTGTTGCGTCCGTCGTTTACGGCTGTATGATTTAAATTGTATGATGTCTTCAGCGTGTCCGTTTATAAAAAAATACAATGGAAAAATAAAAATAAAAATCGTGACAAAGGTCTAATCAAAATCCATCACATTGTTGTTGTGATTTCAGAACGCGCGGTTCTGGATCTCTCTCTCTCTCTCTCGTCGCTCTGGTGTCGCGCGGAGTTCTAAATGACCTGATGCTCACGAGCCGCTGTCCTTGGTGCTGAAGGCTCGCGCCCGCCACCGTGCGCGCGCGGACTTGACATGAATCCGCGCTGGTGCGTGAGCAGTGATTTCATTTCATGTGTGATGATGATGATGATGATGATGATGATGAGCCTAGGTAGTAGTTTTAGTGCACAAGAAAAATAAACCCTAATGATCATTACGAAATTGTGTCTCGTATATTTTGTGTAATTGCGACCGTCAGGGAGCAGTTTACTATGAAAACCTCCACCGGCCGTCCGTCCGTCGGTCGGTCACACGTCACACGTCACACCTTTGCCCTGCTCATATCTCCGCATCAGTATATAGGGCTTGTTTGTTTATTGTATGACATCACGCCACATCATCAGCTGTGGACTCTGTGATGTCATCGTATCGCATCAGTATATAGGGCTTGTTTGTTTATTGTATGACATCACGCCACATCATCAGCTGTGGACTCTGTGATGTCATCGTATCTCCATATATGGCCATCTCCGTATATGGAGATATAAGTCGTCCATGCCCAAGTATGGGCTGGTGAGGTCAGACTTTGTGTGATGCGTAGGTTATCTCCATATATGGAGATTCAACATTCCAGGCAATGCTCTCTTCCCTGGTGAGAATTGCCCCTTTATATAGGGCTTGTTTGTGTATTGTATGACATCACGCCACATCATCAGCTGTGGACTCTGTGATGTCATCGTATCTCCATATATGGCCATCTCCGTATATGGAGATATAAGTCGTCCATGCCCAAGTATGGGCTGGTGAGGTCAGACTTTGTGTGATGCGTAGGTTATATCCATATATGGAGATTCAACATTCCAGGTGTAACTATGGCTACCCGTATGACGTGAGAGGTGGAGGTTGTGATATTTGTGGAGATAAGCGACCAACGGTCGCTTATCTCCCGATTAGGGAGTCTTACTGGTAATTTACTTGTTTACACCTTTCGGTGTGTGCCTCTCCTATTTAGGAAAAACAATAATTTGACATTATAAAATATTAATATACAATGCAAGTACGTGTGCATAGCTAACAGGCCTACAAGACATCCTCCTTGACTATAACCTTCAAGTTAACCTCAAGTTAACCTCAGACCTCCAAGCTCACAAATGGAATCGATATTTCCACCAAAAGGCCCTTTTGATATTCATGGACAGGATCTCGAGGCGAAGTGGTGGTGCAGAAGGTATAAGGCTCGGTGAGCTAAGGGTTGCTTCACTGCTGATTGCGGATGACGTGGTCCTGATGGCACCATCGATCTGAGACCTTCAGCTCTCACTGGATACAGTGGCCGGAATGAGGATCAGCATCTCTAAATCTGAGGCCATGGTTCTCAGCAGTCCAAGTAGGGAATGAGGCTATACTCCAGGTGAAGGAGTTTAAGTATCTCGTGGTCTTGTTCACGAATGAGAGAAAGGGGAAGACGGAGAAGGAGATCAGACGGAGAATCGGAGCAGCAGGAGAGGTTTTGCAGTCGCTAAATCGCACTGTGGTGAAGAAAAAAAGAGTTGAGCCGGAAGGCAAAGCTCTCTGTCTACAGAGCAATCTTCGTTCCTACTCTCACCTATGGTCATGAAGTGTGGGTCATGATCGAAAGTATAAGGTCGCGGGTGCAAGCGGCCGAAATGGGTTTCCTCAGACGGGTGGCTGGTATCTCCCTTAGAGATAGGGTGAGAATTTCAGTCACCCGAGAGAGACTTGGAGTAGAAACGCTGCTCCTACACTTGGAAAGGAGTCAGCTTAGGTGGTTCGGGCATCTAGTACGGATGCCCCCCGAGCGCCTTCCTAGGAAGGTCCTCGATGTGCGTCCCACTGGGAGGAGACCCCGTGGCAGGCCAAAGACCAGATGGAGGGATTATATCTCCAAACTGGCTTGGGAACGCCTCGGTATACTCCCTGAGGGAGTGGAGGAAGTTGCTCGGGATAAGGAAATCTGGAGGTCTCAGTTGGAACTGTTACCCCCGCGACCCGATTCCGGATAAGCGGTTGAAGATGGATGGATGGATGATGGCCCTTTTAGAAAGTTCAGCCCCTGCCTCTAACATTCTCTGCACGTCCCACCAAGTGTGGTGTGGTGTGGTTTACACCACTGCACAAAATGATAATGTGAATTCACATGACCGGGGTGGTTTACCAGGCTATCTTTGTCTGTCCTCTACCCTTTGACCTGTCCAGCTCGAGCAACCCCTTACCCTGTAGGGTAGGCTGTGCTCCTGCATAGAGCAACCCCTTACCCTGTAGGGTAGGCTGTGTTCCTGCATAGCTCTAGGAGTCCCTGATTACGTGCAAGCCACCAACAGCATCCAAGTCTCGATCCTTCGGGTGACACAATCATCCACAGAATTCGATGAAATCAACAGAAGACAGCATTCTCTATATTCAAAAGTGTTGCGAGGTTTCAGTCTTTTCTGCCAGTTTCTTGTATGAGACTGGCCTCCGCTGCATATAGGAGCTAAGCGTACTACAGAGATCAGTACTTGAGAGAAAGCTTGAGAATGATTATTATTGGTCCTTTAGATAAACACCACTCTGGTTGCAAAGGTGGCTGACATCTGATCTGACCAGTCAGACGAGACCCCAGGCCAAAGCCCTTCCTTGAATTTGTCCTCATAAAGCCAGGAAGTTCTTTGTGTTTTAAGAGGCAAATAGTAGGAGACAAGTCCTGGCCATCTATCTGATGGTAGCGTCATCATTGATGAGCTTACCGGTATGCATATGGTAGGGGAGACAAGTCCATTCTGCTCCATGACAACAGACAGGGAGGAGAGAGAGACAGGTCGATCAGGAATACACCTCACGTCTTTAGCTATCATGGCGAAGGCCTCCAGGCAGCCCAGCCGGAGCGGCAAACATCTAACACGAGCACACATGCACACGCACGCATATACGTGCACACACACCACAAACGAGTGGTGAATTGGTAGTAACACTCTTGTTACCAAGGAAACAGGCATCTCCCATTTGTGAGCACGCGCCCGCATGCACACACACACTCACAGGCTACAGCTGGGCTTTTCTTTGGAAATGTGCTTGTGTGTGCGAGCGAGCGAGTGAGTGAGCGCGTGTGCATGCATATTGATGGGTTTACATGTTTAGTGTTCTCATGAAATCTTTATCAGAGAACATTCCCAGTAGGAACTCTGTGTGTATGATCTCTGATCTCCTTCAGACTCACAGCAGGCAGTCAGCTCAGCTGTCTCCATGCAGTCTGCACCTGTGGCGTCCTCCCAGCAGGGGCGTCACAAGGAGGAGGGGGGGGACTGAGTCCGTGGCCAAATACATATCATTTTGGGGGTCCTTCACGTGAAAATATTTGAGCACCACTGACATTGAAGCAAAAAAAAAAACTACAAGCTTCCAGCGTGACACTCGGTGTGTATCTGCTATTTTTTAATTAAAGCACAAAATGTGAGTGAATCCAGAATTTGGTGTGACACATACAGCAGTGGTTTTTAAAGTGGAGGCTGTTTTGGAAATAGGAACACATATGGTTGTCAACTCCACTCCAATAATTTATTCATATGTTTTTGTATGATTTTCTTATGTTTATCATGTTTTTGTTTGATCATCTATTGGGCAGGCTTGCCTTGCCTGTGAAGCGTTGTCCGCTGTACAAATAAAGGTAACTTGATTATATGAGATTGGTGAGAAACGATAGATAGATAGATAGATAGATAGATAGATAGATAGATAGATAGATCTACAGAGACAGATAGTAAATGGAGCAGATAATGGCCGTCATATCTTCACCTGGTTGGTTTAATGTTATTATGTGATGCATACATAATATTTCTTGCATGAATTATAGACCAGCCTCTGCCACTGTCTGTTTAATTATGACCGCCTGTGTGTGTGTGTGTGTGTGTGTGTGTGTGTGTGTGTGTGTGTGTGTGTGTGTGTGTGTGTGTGTGTGTGTGTGGGTACGTGGTGTGTCTGTTTAATTATGCTAAGCAGTTAAGTAGCAGGTCAGTGCTGCAGCGCTACAGAAAGAAAGAGAGAGAAAGAGAGAGAGAATGTGTGTGTGTGTGTGTGTGTGTGTGTGTGTGTGTGTGTGTGTGTGTGTGTGTGTGTGTGTGTGTGTGTGTGTGTGTGCGTGCGTGTGTGCGTGTGTGTGTGTGTGTGAGAGAGAGAGAGAGAGAGAGAGAGAGAGAGAGAGAGAGAGAGACAGAGACAGAGACAGAGACAGAGAGAGACAGACAGACAGCAATTTGGGCTCAAATTCTCAATTAACAAACAAAATGAAATGGGACTCAATCCCAATAGAAGACTATTTATATGTACAAATATATTAAAAGTCCACAGCAACTGTCCAATCATTGGGTCAATTTGATCAACCCAAATTCAGACCAACACACTGCATACATTGAACAACAAAAATAATTTGTTACCAAAAATAGCTCAAGAAACCAGTTGGCAATTGGCCCCATAACAAAACACCATACACAGACAAACCTTATGGAGATCAATGGCGAGACTGAGAAAAACATAGAAATCGATTAGAAAGGCATTCCTCCCTAAATGTACTCAGAAAAAAACAACTGACGTCCATTTCCTTCCAAAAGTAAAACTAATTTAAACCCTTCTTAGAGAAACAATGAACAGATAGATGAGATAGAGAGAGACGGAGAGACAGATGATCAACCAGCTGCTTGTGGGACTTTGCTCACAAATAGAAGCAGAGCCACCAGACATAAATGGCACTAGAAACAATAGTCGGGGGCCTAATCAGTCTAAAAGCGCCAAATTGCACAGATGTAGCCCAGGGCATGCTCTAATGATTTAGCTAGGGCGCCCGAGTCGGCGACCTTCGGGATCGCCACAGCGGCCAAATCAAGTTGGGCTCCTATTGACTTTATATACAGGAGGAAAATACCCAGAAAAGTGATGGTTAAAGTGATATCGATGGATTCCAAATATTATCAAAGTATTCTGAGGCACGCCTGGACTGGCATCACGGCACCCTAGGGTGCCACGGCACCCACTTTGGGAAACCCAGACATAGACAGGGAGGGAGCCCATCCCCATCTGTAGTGGCGCCATGGCTAGACAGAATAGCATCCCGGACAGAACACAGTTCAGTTTTTTTTAATAGAGGTTTGGCATTGATCTCCCTTGATGCAGGGGTGTCGCACCACATTCTGGGCCCTGCGGGTACAAGGATTCATTGACTGTGGGAACGCATTATTACACATTATTCGGTGCTTTAACTATTGAATATATAATAGCAGACCTACAAGCTCACAGCGCGGCGACGAGTGCCGCGCTGCGAGCTTGTAGGTCTGCTATTTTTGAAAAATCATGAACATTTGTGTCAAAGATTTTTTTGAAATACCTGTTTCCCATCTCAGAAGTTCCAGGGACCCCTCCAGAAGCAAAATTTGAGTTACAAATGTTCGCTTAAAAAAATGCATATATTCAAAGATTTGCACACATAGCTAAAGTATAAAATAATTAAGGCCCCTCCACCTTGGGCCCTAGTAACTCAGTCCCCCCCCCCCCCCTTGTGACGCCCCTGCTTGATGGCACACCATAAGTAAGTTATCAGGCGGCCCAAGGACTCCAGGTCGATTCCTGGAGCAGGTCCAACAGCCAGCTGTCCAACAGCAGTGGTCATCTTCTTCAATGTGAGTCCTTGGTCCAGGACAGCCTGTTCAGCCAGGCGGGCAGAGATGGTGGGCAGAGATTAAGGAGAGTGATAGATGGAAAGAAAGAGGGATACACACACACACACACACACACACACACACACACACACACACACACACACACACACACATGAATGGAGACATTAAGCTTTTAAAGGAGTAGTTCACCCCCAAAATGACTTTTTTTTTCTATTGATTACTCATGCCATGGAGACTTGAGTTTTTTGTCGCATTCCTAAGACAAAAATGTGATTACAATAAATGTACCCGCATTGATTCCGGATAGAATCTAAAAATGTAAATTGACTAAAATAAATGTTTTGCCATGGGAATGCGATAAATACAAAACAAATATTATTGAATTCAAGTCTCCATGGCATGGTTATCAATAGGAAAAAAGTCACTTTGGGGGTTTCCAAATACAATGGGAAGACATATTTGAATATTATAACCACATCTGGGGGGGTCTATTAGAGAAATGCTAACTACATAGACAACATACAAAACAGAAAAAGTACAAAACTATGGCACCAACCAACCAAGTCTCAATGCCAATTAATTAACCATGTCTGCTCCCTCCACTGGCTCCTGGTTGCGGCCCGCATTGAATAGGCTACAAAACACTGATGCTGACCTTCAAAGCAGCTCCTCCATACCTCCAAAATCTGATCAACCTCTACAACCCCACCCGTTCACCCAGATCAGCCAAAACAGGGATGCTGACAGAACCATCGCTAAAAACCCCAGGACAAAAATCCACTCGCCCTAGACAATTTGCCCTCCTGGCCCTCCTTTAGACTCCACCTAAACCCATAGCACTACTGTAACACTCCCCCTTCCCTCAATGACAATTCATGATGATAGATAGCGTTTTTAGGTTTTAGACGTTTTTTACTGATTAGGTGAGTGGTCTACCTATGTTATTGTTTTTCTAGATTGATATTCCTATTCATATGCATTTGTTATAGGCCTATTGCTGTTAATGTACTGACATATTATCTTGCTTATTATAGTGATGTGTAGCCTATTACCTGCTTATTGTAAGTCGCTTTGGATTCAAAGCGTCTGCTAAATGCCTAAACTGTAAACTCTAACCACTTATGTCACACATCATCTGACCTCACCAACTTAAAGAGGAAAAGACCACCCATTTTCAATATTGAACTGTGTCATTAATATACCTTAGAGGAGTTGTGTGAAAATAGAAAAAAAGTTCCCCCCCTTCTGTGTTGCCTAGAACTGGAGGATTGATTTTGGAGTTTGTATTGTAAAGTAACTTGATGACATCACACATTGTACTTTACAATACAAACCCCAAAATCAATCCTCTAGTTCTAGGCAACACCGAAGAAGGGGAACTTTTTTTCTATTTCCACACAACTCCTCTAAGGTATATTAATGACATATTTCAATATTGAAAATGGGTGGTCTTCCCCTTTAATATTGTTCATTTCTCTCTCTGTGCTTCTGTTCCGGACTGTTGTCTAATTACACTGCTGTTTGCTCCGTCACGCAACTGGAGGTGGCACAAACATGGAGCAAATAATCAATTTAAAATACCTGGTTAAGTTGGGTTAGGGTTACTACTACTAGGCTTATTAGGGATAACCCTATACACATCTATCCTATTTTGAAGAAATGTTTTTTTTTTTTGAGAAACTGTCATGAGGTCATGTCGCCCCCTGCAGGCTGGGATCAGAATAAACAGTGTACAACTTTTCATATACATAGCCTACTAGTCCAGATCTAAAACAATATCAGTAGTCACTAGTCACTTGTCAAGACAGGCGGTTTAATTCATTTCTACTGAAATGATAATTGCTGGAACTGGAAAAGACCTTGCCTAAATGATGATGAAAATGTGTTTTCCGTGAAATCGTCACTGTGTGAAAACAATCCTTCCGTCTGAATAAATCGCTTACATCATATTAGGAGGATGAGACTGCATTTTCTTAAGTTGTCACCATGAGATCCAGATTTGCATCAGATGTGGCTAGGAATGCACTTCACCATTCATATCCAAGTTCTACCCAGAGATCTCCCCTAGCCCTGAATACATACACTATCATGTATATGAGTCATGTACTCAGGGCTAAGATCTCCCCCTACATGGCATAATACCTTGGTCATGCTGAGACTCATTCGTTAAACAGGTAGATTTGTTTCCTTTATCTAAACCATATGACAATAGCGATCGGCCACGATGGCATGCACCGATGTCTCATATGTCATGCTGAGAGTAGCCCGATACCATATTTATTTATTATAGTTTACCTTAAAGAAAGCATAGGACATCCAGAGAACTCAGCAAAGCACCAGTCTTCTGCCCCCAGCAAGGTCCATACACCGTTGCCATTTGTCAATGTTTATGTAATCTTAATTTACCACAGCACAAGCTTACCCTAAGTGTATAGTTTACAGAGCCCAGTTAGTTGAAGACTCAAACTCTTGGAAGAACTCAATGGGGTAAATTAATTCTACCGCTACGTCACAAAATGGCCTTCAAGGTGTAAATCCCAACTCTCCTTTAAAAAATGTCCCCTGTAAAGTCAGCCAACCTTTGCTTTCTAACTGTTGTTTTACATAGTATTGTTGTACATTTCATTAAAGTCTCAATGAAATGAGTAATACAAATTGGACCCCAAATGTAAACAAGCCATACAGTGCTTTCTTGAGTTTAAATCCAATTAGTAGACCTTGTATCTGGCTGCTGTACTTTTCCTATGCGAACTGCCATTTTAAGTATTCACCTAGCCATACCCAAAATGTTTAGCTTTCATAATTGTAGTGTTTAAAGAGCAGTCCAAATATGATGCTTGGACAGTCAGTATAGACATGCATTATGCAAGACATTACCATCACCAAGTCTGGATCGGAATTATTTTGCAGACTAAATTATGCACAATGTAACTATACTGATTTCTCCCATTGCTGCAATTGAGCAATCATTGAATTTTCTTTAAGCCTGCATAGGGATTTATCTACAGCTCTATTTTATTAATCTGCCGTGAGCATTTAGCTGCTTGTACATACAAATTGGGACAAGTGTAGCTTATTGATGCTAAACATACAGCCAATATTACTTTTTTATAGTTCTTATATGCAGAAAGATGTTCAGATTAGCTGCGACAGGCATCGTTACGTTCCGCAAAACTACCGGAGCAAAACAGAAAAATATAGTAACCCTAACCAGCCAAGCCCACTTTACTCTACACTGAATCTGAAAACATGTAAATTAAGACACATTACCAATTACCATGTTTAAAAATAACCACACTATTGTTGCGTTTCAAATCTTTATTGAGCCAATATTTGGTAAAAACAAAAACTTTACCCAGGTCCCCCCATATTGGATTCTTTAGACCTCATATTATAGAATGAGCATTACTTTAACTTTTGAGTAGTAATGTAAATAATTTAAGGGGGGAAAAAATGCTTATTTACTTGCCCTGCCCTCAGACATGGGACAAGATAGGGAATGGACAATCTAATATGGAATGATTTACTGCCCTCCCCTCAGACGCAGAACAAGGTGGAGGGTTGACTCCTTCTGGATGTTGTAGTCGGACAGGGTGCGGCCATCTTCCAGCTGCTTGCCAGCGAAGATCAGACGCTGCTGGTCTGGGGGGATGCCCTCCTTGTCCTGGATTTTGGCCTTCACGTTCTCAATGGTGTCGCTAGGCTCAACCTCGAGGGTGATGGTCTTGCCGGTGAGGGTCTTGACAAAGATCTGCATGCCTCCCCTCAGACGCAGCACCAGGTGGAGAGTGGACTCTTTCTGGATGTTGTAGTCGGACAGGGTGCGGCCATCTTCCAGCTGCTTGCCAGCGAAGATCAGACGCTGCTGGTCAGGGGGGATGCCCTCCTTATCTTGGATTTTGGCCTTGACGTTCTCAATGGTGTCGCTAGGCTCAACCTCGAGGGTGATGGTCTTGCCGGTGAGGGTCTTGACAAAGATCTGCATGCCTCCCCTAAGACGCAGCACCAGGTGGAGAGTAGACTCTTTCTGGATGTTGTAGTCGGACAGGGTGCGACCATCTTCCAGCTGCTTGCCAGCGAAGATCAGACGCTGCTGGTCTGGGGGGATGCCCTCCTTATCTTGGATTTTGGCCTTCACGTTCTCAATGGTGTCACTAGGCTCAACCTCGAGGGTGATGGTCTTGCCGGTGAGGGTCTTGACGAAGATCTGCATGCCTCCCCTAAGACGCAGCACCAGGTGGAGAGTGGACTCCTTCTGGATGTTGTAGTCGGACAGGGTGCGACCATCTTCCAGCTGCTTGCCAGCGAAGATCAGACGCTGCTGGTCAGGGGGGATGCCCTCCTTATCTTGGATTTTGGCCTTGACGTTCTCAATGGTGTCGCTAGGCTCAACCTCGAGGGTGATGGTCTTGCCGGTGAGGGTCTTGACAAAGATCTGCATGCCTCCCCTAAGACGCAGCACCAGGTGGAGAGTGGACTCCTTCTGGATGTTGTAGTCGGACAGGGTGCGGCCATCTTCCAGCTGCTTGCCAGCGAAGATCAGACGCTGCTGGTCAGGGGGGATGCCCTCCTTATCTTGGATTTTGGCCTTGACATTCTCAATGGTGTCGCTAGGCTCAACCTCGAGGGTGATGGTCTTGCCGGTGAGGGTCTTGACGAAGATCTGCATGCCTCCCCTCAGACGCAGCACCAGGTGGAGAGTGGACTCCTTTTGGATGTTGTAGTCAGACAGGGTACGGCCATCTTCCAGCTGCTTGCCAGCGAAGATCAGACGCTGCTGGTCAGGGGGGATGCCCTCCTTATCTTGGATTTTGGCCTTCACGTTCTCAATGGTGTCACTAGGCTCAACCTCGAGGGTGATGGTCTTGCCGGTGAGGGTTTTGACAAAGATCTGCATTATGCCTGTTAAAAAAAAAAAAAAAAAAAAAGTTAAGGCCAGGAAACAAATACAATATTAAATGTTTGAACTGTGCCATTAAGTGGCAACCATTATTGGATTATCAATTTCTAATCAACTACACCACTCAAATCTCAAGTGTCTGGTTTTATGTCAAACACAACACCGAACGGACATGATAATCCGTCAATGAGCTGTAATTTCAAGCTACCTTTCCTGGTCCACCCACTCTGCAGAATAAAAACCTGCCTACAATGACGTATTCGATGGGACTCTTAAACTAATAGAAACTACCACCCCCCTCTTCCAGGAAATAGATGCCGACATTAGCTGACATTATTTGACACCCATTGCCAAATAATGAAAAATAATCAGTAGACGGCAGTATGTTTTAATACAAAATACAATCCAACTTGAAATAGCCAAACCTGCCTACAGATTATTTAAGATCTATTGCTTGTCGCTGTGACAACCTTCCAGTTGGAGAAAGAAAGGCTGTCATTTATAATTCGCTTGGCATTACATCAATGATGTCATCGTGATAAGAGATCCCCCCCCTCCCATTACACATTCAACCTGGTTCGTTTAGTTTGAATAACTGTGACGCCTGTAGAAAAGGTTTGTGAAATATTATCGACGTTGAACAGAAAACGCTGGCTTTCACCCGGCCAGGCCGACTGGAAACGCCTAGTCACTGCTGCTAGAGCGTCGACAGACCGCCCAGTCTTGAATAATAGAGGCCTGTTTATTCAACCATTTTTTACCGAATGCGTTTACATACTGACGTCGATAAACAGGACATTCTGGTTTTAACTGGACCGTAGCTACTGGTCCATCATGTCACAGTACGCCGTGTATTTTCCCTCCATTGACTCGGGGTGGCGTTACATCAGTAAAGCAAAACTATTTCTTCGTCGAGGGAAGATTCTCGAAAACCTCACTTTGTTTAAAATACGTAGTACCGTTTTAAAGGTATAAATACTGCAATATAGAAAATAATCGGTTACAAATCAATGTAGTGGAGTAAAAGTAAAATATTTGGATCCGAGATGTAGAGTTAAGTATTGGAAATACTCCAGTATAAAGTACAAATAACTCAACTGTAGTCAAGTACAGTACTTGAGTAAATGTACTTCGTTACTTTACACCACTACGCCACCTACAGTAAGTATGATGCGGCCAACCAGAGCTAAGTCAACCGCCTTTGTTCCGGTGAAGTAGGCCTAAAATGGTTTATTTATTTTGTACAGAATCCGTGCAACCGTCTCAAAAAATACACATACCAGTCGAATAACGTTCAAAGGAGAACTGCTGACACGGCCCAGAGCTAGTAACTCCACCTAAAACGTTTATCGTCAGTCTGGTGTCTGCGTAGGCAAATTCACGACCAAACATTCGAAATAACACGAGTTATTCTACGGTTTTCCCCCTTATTAGCCGACTGCGCTTTAAAATATCGGTTCCAACAAACGGAACATGGTATAAATAACACTTAATATATCATATAATACTTACAATTCGCGTTTGGACTGTTCACAGCTGAAAGGATGAGTCAAGCTTTCTTTTCTTTTCTCTCCGTAGGAAGAAGGAAGGATTTCTAACCGGAAAAGGGTGACCACACTGGTATTTATACGCGGTGGTGATGTGTCAAATATCCTTCCGCGCTTGTCTATAGTCCCCACTGTTCCAAAGTAATATTTCACTTCCCGTTGTTCGATATGAATACTCTTTACAATGAGAAATGTGGAGAGATATCAGTGTACAAAACTATATTAGTATGAACGTGAATTGTGTTGTGAATAATATATATAATACATTCACAGCGGATTGATTTGAACAAGCAGTGTTGTCTCGGTAGATGACTGCACTTCTCCTTCCCAGTCGGCAGAGGGCAGCGGCGCAGCATCAAACCCAACAACACAACCACAACAACCACTGTGAGTTCTGACTACCAGAGGGGTAAGATGAACTACACCTCTATATAAAGGAATAACAATTATTGTTAATTATAAATAAATACTTTCCCAGCAATTTGTACCTACTGTGGTCCCGCTGCAACTGCAAGCAAAGCTCTTGGTCATGCAGGACAAACACTTGGATGAAACAGAACACAGTGGATGTTCTGTGTGTTACACTGAAAGTGGTTACCTATCAAATCATGTGACTACAGACATTTGTTTTTGTTTTAGTTTTTTGTTAAATGTTGTTTTAATACTGTTTGGTGTTTAATGTCGTGGTTAAAATGTCACATTCTAGTTATTGAAAGAAGTTGGTGGCCGGGGAGCGATTGTCAAACCTATGATTAGATGGCCCAAATTAACGGGTCACAAATGGCGGTGTAACACTGGGGCTAGCTAGCCTAGCATGATGAAAATGAACACAGGACTCATATGACAACAGGACATCACTGAACATAATATTGCATAGCTAATAATTGTGAAGCGAACTCACAGGTCCTTCTCTAGCGGCCACACCGGTTCTGCAAGGCTATGTCTATATTTATTTTCTTGAGAAAGCAGCCATTCCTAATTCTTGTTTAAGACAATCTACAATTGATTATCATAGCCTATTGACCACATTAAACCATGACACCCCTATTTTCGGCTTGTCATTCCAGGTGAAAATTTTAAATCAATCAATCAATCAATCAATCAATCAAATGAATCATTAATATAATATTTTACGAAATTGTACCTGCTTGACTTGATTTTATAAGTCCATCCATCTATTGCAATTAATATAGTTCAGACTCAGAGCTCAGTCTCAGTGTGGCCCCTCTGTCTCGTATATCCAGTATCAGTTGAGTTTAGTGTTTATAAGGATGTTATTTAATCATTCAGCCTTTTTATTAGATTAGGCAGTAGTAGTTCTAGCAGTCCATGGCCTAGACAGACAAGAGGTGACCGGGTGTCACCAAAAAGACTAACACAATTAATGTTATACCTTTTAATGTTATGATTTTAATCTTTGAATTGTTTCTAACCAGTTTTAACCTCAGAATGGCAGAGAACTCTTATCGTCTGGCTACGTGAGAGCACCTGATGTATACAGTACTTGTTGCGCATCGTGTCTTGCCTGACAATAGCAGATTTGCAAGCTCACGTGTCTTTCTCAGCAGTCGGGTACCAATAACGGATCACAACTGAATCTTTAGATGTGTGGTTTGCACATTGTAAATCTTATGCCGGTTGTGAAATTCACTTAAGCTGTGTAGCCCTATAGGTAAGAGCTGAGTGTTTTTCTCCATTCATCAGATGTCCACAAAGAAGCGGGTGGGCCAGGGGACAGAAAATGCTGGAGGCCAGTCATGTTTCACCGCCACTGAGGAAGAGCAGCCTCAAGACCCAGAGCTCAAGTCCAGTGGATTGGAGCTGAAGAGACGCAGAATGACTAGGTTAGTTAGACCCCCAAGTTCCTGAGTTGTATGATGAGTGCATTATGAGTTTTATGCATTATGAGTTGTACAGCATGAACAAGCATGATCAATCATGCACAGCTTTACATTTGGACAATATCTTTTCATGCTGTGATTGGGCAACCATTATTTGCTTTCCGTATCCAGCCACAAAGTCTCAAGTTCATCCTCTAAATGGGGTGGACTTGAGTGGAGAGGCCTTCTTGGAATCGGAAGGTCACCGGTTCGACCCTCTGCTTTCCCTAAGTGTCCTTGAGCAAACCTAATGGCTCCCCCCCAGGTGCTCATCCGAACCATCTGAGCAGCCATCAGCTGTGTGAAGCTCAAAAAGCAACTTTCCCTTCCCCGGGCACCAGAAACAACCTCTTGAAGATATTTTTGGGGGTTTCTGCCTTTATTTTATAGTGGAAAGTGGAGATAGGCAGGAAACAGGGAGCAAGAGATGGGGAGAGACAGGCAGTAAAGATCGTCAGGAATGGGACTCGAACTTGCAATGCACTGTCAGGCTACTTTAGAGCCTAGGAGCCCGGACTGCTAAGCCACGGTCCAGGCTAAATAAGTCATTTCGGCATGGACTGGAGCCACGTCTCTTAAAGCACAGCACTCCCACCACCTGATGTTTCTTTGTAAACAAACTGTCTGCTATGATAGCAGACAAAACAGATGATAGCAGTGCTATCATCTGTTTTTGGAGAAGATTTGAAACATTGAGATGTAAAAAGTAAAGACTTATGTTGCTGAAGAGAGAGCTGTTCTGTTCTCTTGCTCTATCAATCTCCCATACGTTCCGCCGATGCCCAGTTCGCATTCCCCAGATAGCAGATCCACTACTGATGTTCCCACTGCTTCCCGCTTCGATATCGGCTTGTGTCTAAGACTTAGACTCCTAAGACTTGTGTCTTGTCCTAGGGTTTGTATCTTGTCCTAAGGCTTGTGTTTTGTCTTAGGGTTTGTATCTTGTCCACTCCTAAGGTTACATTAATTGTATTTCTCTGTCTCTCTCTCAGTCTAGATGAGAGATCACTGGCTGATGATGAAGGGCTCTTGCGGTCATGTGACCAACCGGGAAGTGGGTACTCCTCGTCCGGAGGTAAGAAAAGACAATTGCCATGACCATCATGTTGTCAGGTTCAATCCTCACTGCAGCCAGAGTCACCTTGAAATAGAGGTGTGTTTACAAGCTTCCTTTATAGCGTGTGTGTGTGTGTGTGTGTGTGTGTGTGTGTGTGTGTGTGTGTGTGTGTGTGTGTGTGTGTGTGTGTGTGTGTGTGTGTGTGTGTGTGTGTGTGTGTGTGTGTGTGTGTGTGCATGTGTGTTTCAGACATTGCTGTGTTGTTGTCCAGGGTAGGTGCAGTACCTTCACCAGGTCAGCAGATGTCAGCAGAGTGCTGTGAGGAGAATAAGGGAGCAGAGGTGAAAATAAATTAACTCTGTTACCTCCGCCAAGGAGGTCATGCTTTTGTACCTATCTCTATCCATATGTGAGGTCTCAGTCTGTATGTGTGTCTGTTAGCAGGATATCTCAAGCAGTTATAAATGTATTTACACAAATTGGTTAACCGTTTTAAGCGGTAACTATTATAATATATATTTTTTGGGTGCAAAGGTACCTTTTTCACCGCTAAAATGATGCCTGGTTGCAGTGGCGCACTTTTGGATATACTGTGTTCCAGTGTAAACAGTTTAATGACCTCAAACACAGTCCTGGTACGGTAGGTACAGTAACTGTGATTCACAGACATTTGTCCATTCTAAAACATATATTATATATATATTATATATTATTTTCAACAGTTGAATGATTAATTAACCGATAGGTACTAATGGTAACCCATTAAGAAAATCCAAGTGGCCATCGCAAAAGAAAAACAAATGCACAACTGTTGAACAGGACATAATCCCATAATACCTTGGAAAATGGGCCCAGGAAGAAGCTGTTAATGGTCACACTTTTTGGATGACAGCCTCCATAGGCCACTGAGTGAGTGTTGGTTCCTGGTTTTAGAAGATGTGTGTGTGTCGTTGTTTCTAGTTAATTACTATGGCTTCTTTCACTTGTATTCCAAGGTTGATGTAAATGTGTTTTTGTGTCAACACAGAGTTTCTGTTTAACCACTCAAAGCTTATACACTTAGTAGGTGACCAGGGTCCCCTAGGGCTCTACTGTGTCTACTCTGCTCCTTTATTTGCAGATATGCTAACAGACAAACTGATACAAACTGATAGGCTCTTCTATCTAGAATAGATGACTAGCCTCCTACAAAGTCATCCCACAAGGCAAAGAATGCCCTCTGCAGAGTGTGGAGGCTAATTATGTATAACCCTTCCTTCTTACCAGACCTAGTTGTTATCATCAAACGTGATAAACTTATAGTATACTCATGCATTATTTAGGAAGACGAATTTGGTTACCGGTAACTAAATAATCTCCCTTTGTGTGCATGTGTGCGTAGATCCAGACCGTGGGGTCATGTTTGAAGGTCATCATTCAACAGAAAAGTGAGAGCCGAGCATTCAGACAGACGGATGAGCACACGGACAGGTTGACAGACACACAGACAGGTGGATATTACTGTCACGTCTGCCACAGTAGCTGTCCCAGTCTACAGGTACTGGCTCATGCCCCCGACTGGTAAATGCTGTAGTGACCAATTCTTCTACTCTTTTGTAACATTGTGTGTGTGTGTGTGTGTGTGCGTGCGTGCGTGCGTGCGCGTGCAGGCGTTCCAGTGTCATATGTCAGGACAGGAGCATCAGAAGAGACTGGCTAAGATCACAGACCTCAACAACACAACACACTCACTGCATAGCAGGTACACACACACAACACACACACACACACACACACACACACACACACACACACACACACACACACACACACACACACACACACACACATTCAACCTTTCAACAAAAAAACAACTAACATTGAGCAAACCTACTGAATTACTGTAGGAAACAAATCAAACATAAAACTATCTATTCAAAACTATAATAACTGTGTTGATGTAAGTGTGCACTGTGCATTTGCAATGACATAAAGACGGGGGTGGTGTATGCATGGTATGTTGCACTAAATCATGGCAAGTACACAGTGATGTTTTACACTTTCATTATTTCGAACACACACACACACACACACACACTGTGCACACACGTGCACAGAGTAAGTGATCCTAGGTCACATCTTATTGGTTGTCTGTCTGTGTTACAGGGGCCATCGACCAGCTATGCAGCGCTGGTGTGACACCTGCCAGTCACATTTCACTGGTGATGTCATCATCCATCGACAGACCAAAGAGCACAAGGTAATTCTGATGTCAACACTGATCTGATTCTGATTGGAATGTGTCTAAGACGTAACAAAATAGTAAATCCAAAAATACAATATTTCCAGGCCGACCCACATACTGTGTGTTTGTGTGTGTGTGTGTGTGTGTGTGTGTGTGTGTGTGTGTGTGTGTGTGTGTGTGTGTGTGTGTGTGTGTGTGTGTGTGTGTTGTGCGTTTGCTTGCTGGCATGCGTGTAGCTATGTAAGCAGTCGTCTCGTCCATTCTGTTCAGTTTGTCAGAGACATTTCAGGACTCCCAGGAAGTTTGTTGAACACATGAAGTCACCAGAACACAAACAGCAGGTCAGTTCGCTGTGTGTGTGTGTGCGCGTGTTTCTATGATAGTCATATGTTTGACCTGAGGGTGAGTTTGATTTACTGTCTTGTCCGTCTCTTCCAGGTTCTTCAGGAGGAGCCTCTGGAGGAGGAGCTTATCACCGTGGATGCTGTGGGCTGCTTCAAGGAGGAAGAGGAGGAAAACAGCAGGCAAGATGAACTGGAGGGAAAGATGAAAGAGGTGCGTTTGGTCGCTAGTAGGGTTGGGACGATATGAACATTTCATATCACGATCATTGTGACCAAAGAAATCGCGATTTACGATATTATCCCGATAATCAAAATCCATTATCTTTTTTATTTGCCAAAAAATAGCAGATCTACAAGCTCACAACCCGTTGTGAGCTTGTAGTTCAGCTATTTTTTGGCAAAGACATTTGACGGAGTGTAAAAAAAAGACTGTATCAAGTATGTATATTATAAGTACCTTTTAATTATAGAGGGTTTAAGTGGTACCGGATATGCAGCTCGGCAAATAAAAGGTGAATTGATCCCAGTGCATGACGGAGGACGATATCACGATAAATTAAATCTCCACGATACGATTATCGCGAGTGTTTTTTTATTACGATAAATGATAATATCGCTTATCGTCCCATCCCTAGGTTGCTAGGTTACATGGTTTATTGCTTGGTTATGTTTTTTTTATTTTTTTTATCCCCTCAATGTTACCAAAGTGTGTGTGTGTGTGTGTGTGTGTGTGTGTGTGTGTGTGTGTGTGTGTGTGTGTGTGTGTGTGTGTGTGTGTGTGTGTGTGTGTGTGTGTGTGTGTGTGTGTGTGTGTGTGTGTGAGATTTCAGACAGCTGAAAGAGAGGAGACGGAAGACGTACACGACAATGATCCTGATAGTTCACATGGTGAGTTGCTTACTGTTGCCATGGTTATTAATGGGCCTTTCCGTTCCCATCCCAGTAAATACAGTAACTGTCCCATTTGCACACAGTGTGGTGCTGTGCAGTTTAAACCGTGCCCATCCCTGCGTTTTCGACACAGTTTCATAAAAAAACAATGTGTTCCGGTAATGACATACTGTAGGTGTTTGACGATTGGTTCTTCTAGGCCCTGAGGTGGGAAAGCAGTGATGATGAGTATAATGTCTGAGTATGAACCATTTAGACCATACAGCATATACTTTGTTGTGTGATGAACTGCGCAAATAGCTGATCTACAAGCTCACAACTCGATTTGAAGCTTACTAGTGAACATCCTGGTAGTTTCTTGTTCTCTGGATATCTCCAAAAAACTAGTTTTCTGACTAGTTCTCACTGAAAACAGGTTTTATGTAGGGAATGGTAGTTAGAGTGACCACCTACCAGGGGTGGGGGGGGGGTTCTAAGTGGCATTTTGTTACCATAATTTGTCTTATGCACATTGATTGTAACACTCAGAACAGTCTACAGTATAGGAACTGAGGACAATGGTGTACCCGCTGGTCGTTCGCTTATACAAAGCACCCTAGATTCTGACATGTCCCAAAACGCACTGTGATTGGCCAGTAGTTACTTTGAGTGGCAGTGTGCCTTCTGGACGTTCGCCCTCCCGTTTTTTCGCCCTCCCGTTTTTGTACAGGTTGCTCCAATGAACTGCAGCGGTGCATGAGGTATCTAGCTTTTTATATCTATGGGTTACAGAGATCTAACCCTCTATCTGCACTTCTCTCCTTACAGGAAGTACTTCTGTGGTTCCTGTGTCTGGCTTCCTGTGCCGTCTCTGTAACAAGTTCTTCCACAATGAGACGACAGCACGGCACATGCACTGCCATACACACACTACTTCAATGTGCAGGTACGCGCGCGCACACACACACACACACACACACGCAAACGCACACACGCACGCACACACACACACACACACACACACACACACACACACACACACACACACACACACACACACACACACAATGTACAGGTACACACTACACTACACTACTAACCTGCTGTAATGATGTGTGTGTGTGTGTGTGTGTGTGTGTGTGTGTGTGTGTGTGTGTGTGTGTGTGTGTGTGTGTGTGTGTGTGTGTGAACTATTAAGTTTCTGTTTCTTTTTTCCCAGAACCACCAATCCCAAGGGGCAGACACACACTCCAGTGGACAACACACACACTGACAAACACACACAGACACATGTACACACACCAAAACACAGACACAAACAAAGGAAATGAACACAAGGCTCAACAACACGGAAACAAGACTCATCAGGAACAGTGGGAAAGCGTTTCAAGTGTTGACGATGATGAGGGAATCTTCATCTTGTGTGGCCATAGCTGAGTGTTCAGAGCGGGGGCCGCTCTCCATTCCGACATGCTGCCATTCTGACATTGACTTCTAATTGTCTGAGTGGCGGCACTTCCATAGAGGTTAGAGTTAGTGTCGGATGTCGGAATGGCAGCGTGTCGGAATGGGTGATGCACCCTTAGTGAGGCTGCCTGGGAAGCCAGAGCCCCTGGTTGTCCCAGGTACGATTCCAGGCCAGCAAAGTGTCGATGTCACTGAGCAAGACTCATAGGTGCCCTCCACACTAGGCGTGGTTGCTGTCGGGGCTGCCACTATGATCAGCGGTGGCCGCACCGTGGTGAGACACAAACATACTCGCTCGGTGAGTAAACGCCGCGCGGTATTTCACACAGACGAACACAATCCATCTCTCACCTACCCGCGTATGCATGCACAAACGAGCACGCTCGTGGTGGATTTCACGGGACCGCGCCTGCTCACCTCGCCACCCCAAAACGTAGCTGTGCGGCCGGAAAAGCCACCCGCCTCTCATTGAAAATGAATTGCTAGGAGGCGGTGACCGTGGCTAGTGTGGAGGGCACCTTAGTCTTAACCCCTTATTGCCGAATGACTGCTCGCTACTCCTAGGATGGGTAAATGCAGAGGACAAATTTCATGTACTGTATGTGCAAATAAAGGAGGAGTGGGGACTACAACGCGCTGTGCTGTGATGCACTGCATTGTGAGGTTGTAGATCTGCTTGATTTTGTTCTATTTATCTTAAGTTGATTATTTTTTTGTTTAGTTTAGTTTAATTATTCCCTCATCTAAACTGAATTAAACTGATGAACAAGGTGGTGTCATATAGCACCTCAACCACTCCAAAGAGAAGTTGAAGAACCACTTATTATTTGTATTGGTTGATGTAGGCACCCTCTCTCCCGTTTTCCCTTTGTATTTGAGTTGGTTTGCATAAGGGGTATTCCTGGTAAAAAGCTGTAAATTGATATTTCTTTGATGTGAGCAAATGTAATTTGCCTCTGGAGGGTGTCCTGTCATTTAATCTATCTTCAGTTCAGCTCTTATTACATTTATTGCACGTCCCAGCTCCTATAGTCCGTGCATTTCAGGCAGTATGTTGATGGAATCGTGAACTTTATGATAGAAGCATGAAATTTGGCACACAGTTAGAACATGCCATATGGAACATTTTTGGCTATAGGGCCATCGCAGATTTGTCTTGGGAAACTTGACCCCTCACATGCTACTTAAAGCATATTTTTTGCATTATTTTACCGTATATAAGTCCATGAGAGCCAACTTTGATTGGCTCCCACAAGTTTCCCAATGTCTCTATAGCCAAAAATGTTCCATATGGCATGTTCTAACTGTGCCAAATTTCATGCTTCTTTCATAAAGTGCACGATTTGTGCACAAAACGCTCAGACTTGTGAGTGGAAACATAATAGTTCCAAATTATCTACTGATTTAGAGATATTTAATGATGTTAGGCATTGTCAAGAGACAGTGAGTAGGTAGCCTCCACTAGATTGATTTAGGTAGATGTTAAGTTTTTAAACTAGTCATCTAATCTGTATCAGCTGGTGATGTATAGGCTATGCCACGAGTCGAGACAACACGACACACACACACACACACACACACGCACGCACGCACGCACGCACGCACGCACACACACACACACACACACACACACACACACACTCACTTTCATAACTTTCCCTCAGTCTGGGTGACAGACAGTCCACGTGGCATGTCTTAGCCCACAACACCTACAGGGGGCGCACTTTCACCCTGCGCGGTGGATTGTGGGTCGGAAGAAGCATAGCTCTATGATCAGAAGTAGCGGATGCGGCAGCAGCATCAGCAGCAGCACATCAGACTTTAGATTTAGAACAGAAGTTCGGTCCAGAATAGATAGGATCCAGTGTCAGTGTTATCATTTAATACAGCGTCTGTTTTCTCAGTGCCTTAAAAGCGACGAGATGGGGCACAACGACGTGATGGGCCAGGCCGAGGATGTAGCGGACCAGGTGAGCAACTGCTCCCCGGGAGACGATCACTGTGACCCGGGGAGATGCGGAGCTCAGTCCGCCGGGTGGACGCAGAGAGCGTCTCCTTTCTTTTAAACGTCACAACGTCAACAACAGCGTTTCTTCCTCTTTTAAGTAGACTTTATTGACAGCCTGGTACCAACCGGGGCCTCGGCTGCTCTCTCTCTCCCCGGGAAACTATCACTGAACCTCGGGCAGAGACTGACTGCTCCACCGCTCTCTGTCTGATAAACATAATTCCGAGTGTAACTGTGTTTACGAAGGGGGAAATGCGACGTTATGGTGTGTTATGCAGAGAGTAAATGTAACATCTGTTGGTGTAGAGTAGGGTGCGTGTTTAACGTTATGTTGGGTGTTAAAAAGTTAAGTTTTTCGAAATCGAGGAGGATTTCTTCAAAAAAAGGAAATGGGCGTATGAGGGAAGGCAGAACCTAGATCATATAGCCTGAAGAGTCCACCGAGACCTGATTGGGTAGTTGGTTGTCAGGGCCGCTGTCTGTCTCCATGGTAACCTTAACAAGTAGCCAATCACAATGCGAGCATCCATCCGAGGTCTAGGATTAACCCTAAAAAAGTTAGGACAACGTGTTATATATTTTTTATACATCCCTCTCTCTCTCTCACTCACTCACTCACACACACACACACACACACACACACACACACACACACACACACACACACACACAAACAGCCATGATACAACTACATGAGATATAAATGTACAGTCTACAAAGTTGCGTGCTGCAGCAGCTTTACTGTGTTTATTTATATTGATTGATTGAAGGCTTTATTAGAAGTTTGCATAGGAAAATGTACAGATTCATGACGGTACAGTTCACTGGTACAAGGTCTACTAAAAGGAGATCCATGAAAAGACTAAGCTTATTTCAACAGGAAACCATTAAAGTATCTCATATAACATTGAATGACAGACAAATAGAACACAGTACTATGCAGTAGATATGTAAAGAAAAAAAGAAAACAGTAGGTCTATACAATCAGTAAGTACAGTATATACAATATATACAAGGAAGGGGCAGGTAACAGTAAGTCTAAACAATCAGTATGTACAGTATATACAAGGAAGGGGCAGGGAGGGTAGGGTTGGGCTAGGTTTTTACCAGTTGTGAACGGCTGCTGCCTGTAAGTGGTTTTTTAGGGCAATTTTAAAGGATGCTAGTGATCCACACTCCTTTATGGCCTTCGGTAAGGCATTCCACATTTTTGTGGTGTAGCAGAAGAACGAGTTCGACCCTTTCTTTGAGTTGACTCTGGGTTGAACGTGATCTGTGGCACTGCCTCTGGTGTTGTAATTATGGACATCCTTAACGTTTATAAAGTATTTTGACAGGTACTTGGGTATCATAGTGGTGTAGTGTATCTTGTACACCAGGCCCATTGCAAGTTGCTGTACTCTGTCATCTACTCTGAGCCACCCCACTCTTAACTGGTGAGTAGCGGTGAGGTGAGTCTGATTGGGAAGGTTAAGCAGGACCCTAATTAGTTTATTTTGGGCTGTTTGGAGTTTAGTTTTTAGGGCTTGTGGGGCGTCACGATACCATACGTGGACTCCATAGTCAAAGAGGGGCTGGATTATTGCACCAGCTATGGTCTTCAGTGTGTTGAAGTTGACCATTGGGGCGATCCTCTGTAGGAAACGAGTTCGTTGGTTGATTTTTTGTATTACTTTTGAAGTCATCTTTTCGCTGGAAAGATTAGCTTCAAGGATACATCCTAAGTAGGAGATAAACATGACTGGACCACAGTCAATCAGATTTAAACAGTGAATATGGATCAATGATGTAATATTGATGCTAGGTCCAGTTGAGTAGTGAAAGATAGCAGTCTGTTCATATGTTTGTTTCAAAGATCAGAGTTTTACACTTCGTAATCGTATTATACCATAAATGTCACTGTATCTCTGTAGGACATATTGTTATTTGTCTCTGTGGGACAGAAGTATTTGACCTAGAACCACAATGTAATGTAAACAAGTAATTGATCTCCACTAAGGTTGTCTAGTCTGATTGTAGTGTCAGTCTGTCAACTTGCCTTCCACCTCACAGTGGCCACCAACAGTAGAATACTGTTAAAACAGTAGAAGACTGTCAAAATGGACACATCCTTTTTGCTTACCTCAGAGTGACACACTCAGTCACACTGAGGGAGCCATGGATGTGGTTAACTTAAATGCCTTCATTAGTTTAGTGCTCATCTAAATAAAAAAAATCATGAAAGGAAAACTCCCAACTGGTTCGAGCCTGAGTCTTCCTCAGGGCATGGCTTGAAAGAGTATAGTCAAACAGGTAACCGGAATGCTCAATCCAAAACACACTCGCTCCCAGCGGTTCTTGTGTCCTTGTATTTGTTTTAGATTAGGCATAGTTTTGCTGGGGTTAAGTTTAGAAATTAAGGTTAGATGTAGGCATAGTTTTACTGAGGATTACTGAGGTTACATTTACATTCCCAGTTCGATCCCGGGCCCCCCCAGAGTTAGTGTCGAAGTGTCCTTGAGCAAGACGCTGAACCCCTAAGGCCCTAATTGCTCCCGATGTGCTGGTTGGTGCCTTGCATGGTTTCCTCCTCCATCGGTGTATTAATAGTTGTGTGAGTGGATGAATGAATGTATTGCACAATCTATGTAAACAAAGTGCTTTGGAATAAAGGGACATATAAAGGCACCATTTACCATTTATGAATACCTGGTGGCGACCGTTCCGAGGTCGCCGGATAGCTCAGTCGGTAGACCTCTCGCCTTTGCACCACAAGGTCATGGGTCCGATACCGGGCACCGCCAACTCAGCGTATGAGTAGCACAACTTGGGTGCGGAAAGTCATGCAGCAAGTACTGGGAGCTGATGGTAGGTGTGGTGCTCCACCTCAGCAGTCCATCTCCCAGGGGTCTAGCGCATTGTAACGGGGACAGACTCCCGTGTGTTACCAGCTGATACCGACAATAAGCCACTCCCGGCCTACTTTGGATGACCCGGGGCGAATGAGTTTTGAAGCGAGTGTGCTTGTATTCGTCAAACTGAGGTCCTGGCTAAAAAGTAGCCAGGAGGACTAATAATTACACCAGCATATTACACGATAATTACACTATGTTCATGATGTGTAATATATAGGAAAGAAGTTAATGGCCACAGTAAATAATACAATAAAAATTAAATGGCCTATCCATACCCAATATTAAACCTCCACTTCATAAAGACTGTTAAGACAAATATGGAAATTGGGAATGCTCATACATTTAAAAAAATAAAATAATAATCATGAATCAAAACTCATTATTAATGATTTATTTATAGGACTATGATCCATTGTCATGTCTGCATTGTGACCCATAAAAAATGTGAGCTGTGTGGGTAGGTGCAATTGTGTGTTCAGGCAATGGCCCTGAATAATTAAGGTTAAAAATATTCACCTAACGAGCCGTTGGAACATGTTGACAGACTGGAGGGATGAGTCATACCGAGCATCAATACCGTAGGCAATACTAGCTCATCAGTGTGTGTGTGTGTGTGGGGGGGGGGGGGGGGGCTTGTCGTAATTCGTAGATGTTTCGTATAGATAAATTGCTTCAGACAGACTGGCAGTTAGTTAATTGGAGGTAAAGTAACAAGTTGCAACAGGAGAAAAGTAGTGTTTGTATGTCTGATGTGTAACATGTCACGATATAGCGTGGTCTTGTTTTAGTCTGAAGTGCTCAGACAGACGATTACTGTGGTTTTCGGTACTGGTTCTTCTGAACATGATCATTCTGAAACCATGTTGTTCAGAGCGGCTCCAGAACAGTCTGTGCTGAGTGAGTCTCCGTAGTAAATAAACCACTCTGTTTCATTCATTCCCACTCTGTGACTGTGGCTGGTGATTGGCTACCAGCTACCAGGTTGTGCTGATGTGGCCTGCAGTGGGAGGGGTTTAGCATGCTCTCTCTCTCTCACACACACACACACACACACGCACGCACGCACGCGCACACACACACACATAATTGGAGGTTTAGGGGTGTACATGCTTATATTTATTGTGGTAATGAGGGTGTGTGTGTTTGAGACTAGTAATATTATTATATTTAAATGAGGTGTGTGTGTGTGTGTGTGTGTGTGTGTGTGTGTGTGTGTGTGTGTGTGTGTGTGTGTGTGTGTGTGTGTGTGTGTGTGTGTGTGTGTGTGTGTGTGTGTGTGTGTGTGTGTGTGTGTGTGTGTGTGTGTGTGTGTGTGTCTGTCTCGTTTGGGGAGCTGCAAACTCGGCGGTCTGTAGGCTAAAGTTAATAGTTAGCTTACCTCCACTTATACTAGGAATAGGATAATAGCCTTTGTCTACAGAACAGTCCAAGATGCTGTTATTGTTTCAATTAGAGCAAGTGTTAAGTTTCTGGCATTTTCTCAATTCTCCTTGTTCCCCTACCCTCCAGCCTGTCCCCCAGAAATCCATGGATGGAAGTCCACCATCTTTTAGGCTAATCTGTTACTGTAACCTGTTACTGTGACCTATAATGACATGCCCAAACTATGGACACCAGGTTGAAAGTGGTTACAAATCGTGACATCGGCTCCGATGTCATCCAAAAAGTCAAATAATGGCCCGTTGTCGCACACAACTGGATCAAATGAGCAGCACTCCTCTCCCAAACTTAAACTACGTATAGGCCTACAGAGTGCATAACCCAGAGTCTGCATAGTTTGCGTATTCTCTTCTTTCAGAATCACTGGACTGGCAATTTTAGCATCATAGAGATGCTAATATTGCAACTAAAATTTAAGACGATACTGTCAACATTGGTTTCAATAAAAAAATATTTTGCATCGTGGTTACGAGTAGCTTCCTCATCATCTCTGTTATATCTGCTGTGGTCAGCACTCAGCAGCACCTCCTTAAAAACACATACACAGCCATTTACAATATGCTTTTGCGCCTATACTGCCAGGAATATTATAAATTTTTCAGAGTCACAGTATATCTCCCTCATATGCATGACATTTTGGTAGGCTGTAGTCTATATAGTGTACACTAGATGTCGCCAACGATTAAGGTCTCTGGCGATTGCTAGAAGGCCTCAAATTAGCAACCAGTCCATCCACTTAGCATTAGCGTTAGCATGGAACGGCGCGGGACCCGTGCACGCCATACGCGCGCCTGATTGTCTTAAAAAATTATCGACTATGTGCCTTAGATGCCCAATAGACGCACAGAGACTTCAAACCGGATCAAAATCCGACGTTTTGAACGTGAGATAGAGCGGAGTTGCTGTAATGGCTTACAATGTAAAAAAATATGCTTGTGTACATGGGAGACACGCTCGATTTCCGGTTTCCGGCGATGACGTAATTTCCATCGGAATATCATTGCTGAAGCTTATATGAAGCTAGAATGGTCATTTATAGCTCTAAAAATGTCAAAAAAATACCCAAAAAATCAGAAAATCATCAGCAAGGCGACGTTTGGCGATCTGGCTGCCTCAGCCCCCCCCAAAATGGCGATTTTTGGCGATTTGGCTGGCTAAGAGTTAATTAATACTGGCATGTGTTACTGTGTGGACTAGCGTGGACAGTCCTTCTGTGCATCTATCACACTGCTGCTCGCACAAAGAACAGATTCAATAGTCATTGTCTATTCACATCTTCAACCATGTGTTTCACACTGAAATGAAACCAATGGCTTACTGGGGCTGTGCGTAGACCAGTGGTCAGTGGACACTCAGATAGTACTGAACAGTGGACTGATGTTAGATGGACAGGTTACTAGTCCAGTGGACCAGCAATGTTCGACAGTGGACACATAGCGTTGGCCACCTCAAACAATTGAGTTGACTAAATGCTTTACAGTGGAAAAGTAAACGAGGCCTTTAAAATAAAAAAAACACAGTAAAACCAGAGAAAAATCACAAACTCATAAAACACAGAACCCATACAAAAACAAACTATAAAACCGCGTTAAATGTGCTCTATAAATAAAGAATTGGATGGATTGGACAGTGGGCAGAGTCTGCCCACTGTCCAATCCATCCAATTCACCAGTCTGCCCGGCAGTGGACAGTGGACAGAGTGTAGAATGGAGGATGGACAGTGTTGGACGGTGTGAGTGTACAGAGGAGACGTTGGAGGGACAGTGTGATGTGTTGCTGTCAACTGAGTATCACCTCAGATTTCCTGCTGTGTGTGTGTGTGTGTGTGTGTGTGTGTGTGTGTGTGTGTGTGTGTGTGTGTGTGTGTGTGTGTGCGCGCGCGCGCGTTATGGTACTACTACTTCTTTCATGAATCATGACCTACAGGGGTCTTCAACGTTTTCAGGCCGGGGACCCCCAAACTGATGGGGAGATGGAGCAGGGACCCCCTACCACCTCGTGGGGTGGGGGGGTCGGGGCTACGACATATTTTTTTATTTTAAACAAGTACAAGTTACAGCGAGCAGGGTGGGCCGTACTACTACCATTTCTAAACATACTACTTATTAACTGAGAACAAATGTCAATAATATCAACAATCTGTCAATTGCATAGTAACACTACCATTTCTAAACATACTACTTATTAACTGAGAACAAATGTCAATAATATCAACAATCTGTCAATTGCATAGTAATCATGTATTCAAGCTATTCAAAATGGATAGAATCATGATTTATTTTTTAACATAAATGTGGAAAAAGGCAAAAAAAAAAACATTTTTTGAAATCTTTTTATTTATTTTTTATTTTTTTTAAGCAATAATTTCGCGGACCCCCTGCAGTACCTCCGCGGACCCCCTAGGGGTCGCGGACCCCCTGTTGAAGACCCCTGACCTACATTATGGACCACCCCACCGTCACATTTAAACCAGAGCCATGTGTCACATTTGACAGTTAGCATATCATGTGGCATACTTATGACATTTATATTTATTTAGAAGATAATTATCTTGTTCATTTCTCTCCTTGTTCATTTATTTTCTGCAGTTCCTCAGAGTAACAAAGCAGTATCTTCCTCACGTGGCAAGGTTCTGTCTGATCAGCACCTTCCTGGAGGATGGCATCAGGATGTGGTTCCAGTGGAGTGAACAGAAGGACTACATCGCTGCTACGTGGAGCTGTGGTTGGTTCCTCGCCTCCCTCTTTGTTCTCATCAACCTGCTGGGACAACTGGGTGAGACAGATGACTGATTTATAGCTGGTTTGTCGCATGGCTGTCTCACTTGCTGAAAAGAACATGCTAACAAATTAAGCTTGTAAATCTGTTAGTTGAGGATTGTCGCGGCTTTTTTTTTCAGCTTTTTCTTTTTGTCAAGAAAGTAAGCCGCCCACGTCCAGTGTGTGCTCCCCTTTAGGGTTAATGGTTAATGAGCGCTGATTCCCCTACCTGGTTACCATGGTTACCAGGTAAACAGAAGCTGCGGTAGCCGCTTGTGAGCGAAAAAACTACATATCCCATGAGGCAACTCGGCTGCGAGCATCAGGAAGCATACAAATCTCCATAGGCTCCTATCAGGCCCCCAGGGGGCAAAGTTGAAGCGGCCAGCCATGGGGCTTTTAAGCCGTGACATCATTTTGTAGGCAGAGGAGAATCTGCCCCCAGAGCATTTTCTGTCCCTCGCTATTTTCAACAGATCCGAGACAAAAATAACGACTAAAGTATAATTCTAACACTTTCCTTTCAACAACAAAGAGAAGAAAAATGTGTAAATAGTAAAAATAGTAAAAACTGGGGGCAGAAATTCTCCTCTGCCTACAAAATGATGTCATACTTAACAGCCCCATACCGTGAGTGCTAGCACAAACCAGGAAGTTGCTGTGCAACTGATGAATGCCACCGAGCATACTGGGCATTACATGTCGCAGTATCTGCCTTGTTTTAAAGTGATTTGTTAAACTTTGCCCATACACAGGACAAAAAGGAGTACTCCTTATATCTTGCCATATGAAAAGACTAAATCACAAACTATAATACATCGATGGAACGCCATGAGGAATTTCGGAAATAAATAGATAATAAATAGATAGATATTTCCATGATAGTTCTATCATGGAAATATCTGTTTTAGTGTTTTACAAATGTAGCTGAAGTCCTCTGGACAAGTCTCCTCTTGTTCTCTAGAATGATGAATGAAAATACAAATATCTATGGTTTAATCTAATGGCATGAACATGTTTTCTGTCTGTCTGTCTGTCTGTCTGTCTGTCTGTCTGTCTGTCTAGGTGGATGTGTATTAATTCTCAGTAGGAACTTTGTTGAGTATGCCTGCTGTGGACTGTTTGGAATCATCTTCATGCAGGTGACGATACAACACCTTGTTACATGACTATATATAAGGGATGTAATGATGTAGTGACTGTATCGATGCATCAATTTAAATTTTTACGATTGAACTGTATCTGTTTGCAAACAGCAACATAATCGTTTGACTTTGTATCATATCGTTTTGCATTGCAAATAATCGATTGTATCGATACTAAGTACTTGTGCATTATATTTTAGCTCTCAACAAAAAAGTATTTCTGTTGGGTGAGCGTTACCAAGTTGGCAACCCAGTGAACCTACTTCTCTTAAAGAGATTTGGTAAAGCTATTGTTGAGTAATTATTATTGACCTAATGATCTGTCTGTCTGTCTGTCTGTCTGTCCATCAGACTATAGCCTACAGCATTCTCTGGGATGTGAAATTTCTGATGAGGTGAGTTTGAGATATACAGTATAATATTTGAGGCCGACCGATTATTATTTGACTTTTTTGACGACATTGGCATCAGCAATTCTGCATCCAGTGTGTATGTGACACATTCAACTGGTTTTCCTATATTGGACATGTCACTTAGGTGGAAAGTTTCAAAGATTTCTACAACCTGCTCATGTGTTGAGAGTTTAAGTTGTTATTAAGATATCTTTTATTTACTTTGTTTTAATTATTTGTTTTGCTTGTCCATTTGTTTCAAATTATTATTTTCTTTTTATCGCTTCATAGCTGCGTAATATTCATGGGTCGATTTACACTTGATACAAACAAGTTACAAAATATATACAGTATATTTTCAGGCTTATTAATCACACACAAAACAACGTTCTCATAGGACAAAACATCGCCCCAAAACAGCGTTAATCAGTGGTGATCCAAAAACCTGGCATCGGTTGGGCTCTAATTGATATTGATATTATATCACAAATGACAGATGATACAGATGAATGGAATGAATGAATTTACTCTGTGTGTGGAATTTACTGTGTGTGTGTGTGTGTGTGTGTGTGTGTGTGTGTGTGTGTGTGTGTGTGTGTGTGTGTGTGTGTGTGTGTGTGTGTGTGTGTGTGTGTGTGTGTGTGTGTGTGTGTGTGTGTGTGCACGTGCGTGCGTGCGTGTGTGTGTGCGTGTTCTCCTCTGGGCTATAGGAACCTGGCTCTGGGTGGAGGCTTGTTGTTGCTTCTGGCTGAGTCCAGAGGAGAGGGGAAGAGCATGTTTGCTGGCGTTCCCAGTCTGAGAGAGAACAGTCCTAAACAGTACATGCAGCTGGGAGGACGAGTTCTTCTGGTGCTCATGTTCATGACTCTGCTGCACTTTGAGCTCCACCTCTTCACGGTGAGTCGTCAAGCGTGATCCACTGTATAGACCAGATCTACTGTATAGACCAGATCTACTGAATAGACCAGATCTACTGTATAGACCAGATCTACTGTATAGACCAGATCGGAATGTTTATAAACAAGCGTGTAGAGAGGTATTTCCGGGTAGAAAGTCGAGGGATATTTATGCAATATAAAGTAAAGTTTACAGAACAGTAGCTATTTCTAGTTTGTCAATCTGTACATACTGGGAACAAAATAATATATTTCTAATAAAGGTCAATAACAATATTAATATATCAATAATGCCTCCCCCTGGCCAGCCAGATCGCCTGATGGAGGGGAAAAGAACTGGTTGGAATAACGTGTTCCTTCCACGTGCTACGTCCATCCCAGGGAAATCCCCCCTGTCAGGTGAAAAGAAACAACTTGGACTACCCATGCATTGAAGGAAGCATGAGGTTTGTCCGTTGTCTCCCCAGGTGTGGCAGAGGGAGAGCAGAGCCCAGGATTACATAGGCAATTGGCACTGGGTGAAAATGGGTTACAAAATCGTGGGATAAAAATTATAAAAGAAAGACAAGACATTGAACGGCCGTGAACGGGACAACCCGCGTACAGGCCGCCACCAAAAATCTGGTAAAAACTATAGGAAAGATACATGGCAGTTCATCTACATTAGTTCTGGCAAAACTATGGCAGTACCAAGTGTTAATGGATGGCACGTACCGCCAAGGAATAGTGCGGGGCGCACAATATGCTGACAGAGATGGAGAGATCATCTTCCCGGAAATATCTTTATGTATTTATTTGCTTAAAAGTTATGTTTTTAAATAGAAATCACTCATCACTCTCCCGTTGCAAGCTGATGATGCAAAGTGTGTTCCGGGGGGGCGCTCTCCATTCCGACATGTCGCCACTCCGACATTGACTTTGTATTGTCGGAGTGGCAACACTTCCATAGAGGTTAGGTTTACGGTCAGGGTTAGGTATAGGGTTAGTGTCGAAATGGATGTCCTGATGAAGATCTATTAAGACCGAAGCGTTGACCAGCAATAAACTTATGGAGCGTAACCAGTGTGCAGACTATAACCCATTTAGGCCTAACCTATAGTTAGGCCCAAATCAGAAATTAGCCTACAAAAACAAATATGTTGATGCATACTGTACATGTACTGTAAGCCCCTCCCATACACTAAAATGTGTACCCGGCCTGAATGGGATAATGTCCTTCTTAGTGTCGAAATGGAGACATGTCGGAATGGAGACATGCAACTGTGTGTTCCGCCCCATAGAATGTATGGAATGCATGTTCTAATAAAAAAACAACTTAGTACTTCCTAAGGTTAATATGAGCATCAAAGCAATATTTAAAATATTATTTTAGCACATACATTCCATACTTTGGCTGGACCACACATGGACAAATTAACTTGCGGTGGGTGTTGTCCCTATTGAGTAAAAGGTGAACTATTTCTGAAATAAAATATTTAAGGTGTTTTACATTTAAAAGTTTAGTTCTAGAGGGCATTATAATAATTATTAAGCCACACAAGGCTTATATTATTAGCCAGGGATCCTTTTAACATTATATTGGTTAAAAACATTGGTAATGAAAGGATTATCCGTTCCCTCTTGAGTAGTTTATGTTCTTTTAAATAGGTTTACACAATAGCTGCTGCAGTCCGCTTAGAGAAACGGACGTGTTTTGACACGTCAGTCTTCCTCAGCGTTTAAACTCGTCCGTTCTGCACCCAGTTAGATTTTAAGAGACTACACCTCAAGACTCCCCTTGAGTTGAGCGCGCCTTCTCCTGACGGACTTGATCCGGTAGGGGAGTTGCCTTAAAAACATTGGTAATCAGTGGGCTAGGACTCTGTGGTGGAATTCAGATCAATCATTAATCATGAGAAAATGAGGAGACAAGACAATTTATATTAGGTGGTGGTGTGGTCAAGTTTATATAACATGATATCATGGACAGAAGTACAATTAACACTCTGGGCAGTGGTAAAAGAGTTCTGCCAAGAAGAATGGTCAGACACTAGAGTTATACTGTGTGGCTTCAAGGCCTCTGGAACGAGCTGTACCATAACAAGATAGGCTTTACCAAAACAATAGTTACTGAGGCTCACTGAAGGCCTCTCTACCCTAACTATCAGGTATTAGTATCATCATAAATACCTAGATATTAATATAATCAATGAACACATGATCTACTCTATAACGTCACACATAATCAATCATGACAAACTCTAATCTACGGCAGTATCTCACACCCAACCCGGAGCTAAACGTTCTCTAATGTCCCTCTACTTGTAGATCCTCAAGAACCTGGTGGGCACCGCTCTCATTGTCCTGGTGGCCGTGGGCTTAAAAACCAAGCTGGCTGCACTGACGCTGTGTCTGTGGCTGCTCTGCATCAACGTTTACTTCAACGCATTCTGGACCATCCCCACCTACAAGCCCATGCACGACTTCCTCAAGTACGACTTCTTCCAGACCACCTCGGTCATCGGAGGACTGCTGATGGTGGTGGCCAGGGGACCGGGGGGCGTGTCCGTGGACCACATGAAGAAGGAATGGTGAGGGACAGAGGGAGAGAGAGTCTCCATAGGAAGAAAATGGAGGAAGAGAGGGAGAGATGATAGCTTGGAGAAGTTGGAGGGAGGAGAAGAGAAGACCAAAACTGACCGTGAAGAACGCGGGAAGAATCAATGAAAGGATGGATGGATAGATAGAAAGACGGACTGTCCTCCATTCGGGACCCTGGCGCTCGCGCGCACACGCACGCACGCACACACACACACACACACACACACACATTCTCCACAGCAGACACGTAAATGTGTCTCTTTCTGTCTGTCAGTCAGTCAAGTCGTTCAGTTCAGTATGTATTTATTTTTCTTACGTCCAACATTCCCATTGTGTATTTGTCTTGTTTTTCTTTTCTTTTTTTTTATATGGACCAATTAGAGATTGTCTCATGACCTTGTGTGTTAATTGCAGAGAATAGAACCGATATTTACATGTATGACAGACAGTGCTGTGTTTACATGACGCGCACAGAAGAGGAAGTTATAAATCCATCTTTTCCTCTGTCCCTTTGTCCTCAGCATCAGCATGTCCCCCTGCACAAAGTAGGTGGCTGTGAGAGTGAACATTGAATTGATATATCTGTGGTTTATTGTTTGTTGTTGGGCTTTATACATTATGGCAATGGGCAGGCCTGACCAATGCGGTTTTATCTATCGTGGCCCTTTGGACCAATGAGACGTTGTGTTTGTGTGATCCAGGGGGGCAAGGCTTCTGTCTGTTTATATTGAAGTCATATTGTGTTCCGTCAGTCTGTTTAAAGGACAACTTTGTTTTTTTACAACAAGTGTTCATATTTTAGATTGTAATTAGAGAAAAGAAAAAGTGAGTGTTAAAATGTTTTCATTTGCTTCGTTCTATTGTTTTATCGCGTTTACCGTGCAAAGATGTGGGGCATGCGTACGCATGGGGCATGCGTACAAGTGGCTAAATATGTATTTTTAGACACAATAAGCCAGCAGTTTCTTTATTGCTATTTACAGTAACACTTCTAGCCCCCATAGCCATAAGTCACATCCAACCATGAAAGGTTGTGTTGTATCTTGGGAATGGGCTTATTCTGTGTAAAATAACATATTTAGCCACTTGTACGCATGCCCCCAACCACTGAAATAAGAATCTCTAAAACAACAGAAAGAAGTAAATTAAATAATTTTAACACTCATCTTTTATATTCTTTAATTACAATCTAAAATATGAACCCTTGTTGTAAAAAACTAAAGTTGTCCTTTAAGCGACACCCCTTGAAGCGCTGTTGTCATTCCAGCATTATATTTAAGGAACGCTGAGTCCTATTTTGGAGAAATTGTACTTACCAGTACATGAATAAATATATTTCTGGTTTCCGGTCCCTACGTAATTTTAGTGACGACGCAACAATCGTTTATGTGGAATAGTTATTGTGAAAAATATACCAGTGAAAGTTTTTTCTTTTCTTTTTTTTTAATCTAAAATAACTTTAGTTTAATGGAAAACGTTACACAGTATGCCTTTAAAGCTACAATCCTTACAAGTTTTATATCCATTGTCTCACTCTCCTGATGGGGGGGAATTATGTCTGAACTACAATAAATATGGCGGCATTTGGTATTCAATCCTGTCTACTTTAAAATTCGATTGATATTGTAGGTGACCTACAGTACCTGACACCAGGTTCAAAAGTCTAAGTAGAGTAGTAGACAACTCGTTTGTGGCAGTTATATTGTATATATTTACTCTGTGTTATGGATAGCACGTCACAATAATTGTATCGGGGAGATTTATATTTATCGTGAAATTGTCCTCTACCAGGATGAATTAGTTTTAGTTGGTACACTTCACTCTACACAAATTGATTTGCCAAAAATAACAGATCTACAAGCTCACAACCTGTGAGTGGCTAACAAATGTGCCATTTTAAGTCTTGAGCATATTTTGATCATTGCGATGATATCGTTAATCGCAATAGTTTTTGCCACAACAATCGTGACATGTATTTTTCATATCGTCCCAGCCCTATACTCTGTGTGTTGTATTAATCTTACTATCTATATAGTTGTTTTTGGGGGGTTGTAACCTGCAAAGTCATGCTGCATGTTGCTTCAATCAACTGCAGAGGCGAATGAGGCATCTAGCTTCTTCTATCTGTGGTTACAACAGTCATACAGGAAGGATGGTAGGATTGTATCGATGCCTGTAACTGCACAGATATAAAAAGCTAGATACCTCCTCCGGTGTGGGGCGTTGGTCAAAGAGAGCTGGCAAGCCTCCCAATAACTCTATGCAAGCCTCCAGAATTCTGAGGCGGGGCTCTTGGGAATTCTGAAGGACGCTTCCTTGTGCGTCACAGAATGGGAAGCTCGGTAGGCCAATCAGATGCAGGACTGGCAGGACTCCCTCTTTCCCATTGGAGGGGGCAGAATGCCTTCCGCAGTTCCACAGTTACGCACTTCCGCCAGCGGTGTTTGGCCAATGAACTGCAGCGGCGGGGGAGGTATCTAGCTTTTTATATGTGTGTAACTGTGTAGACAGGACTGATTTGTAATACATGCTTCAGTATCCTGATAACATCAATATTCCAGCTAACAGATCCTGGATTAGAGACAAACCATGTTGTATATGAAGAGGATGATTTCATGAGCCCGCGGATATGGATGTGCACTTGCGCGACACTCTGCAAAGAATTCTGGGGCCGAAGAAGGCACATTTCAAAAACAAAAAGATGACACAGCTGATGTAGACGGCAATATATCTCTGTGTGTGTGTGTGTGTGTGTGTGTGTGTGTGTGTGTGTGTGTGTGTGTGTGTGTGTGTGTGTGTGTGTGTGTGTGTGTGTGTGTGTGTTGTAATATATGGCAGAAGTGTAGCTTTCCTGGTTTTAATTACTTGAGCCCTATTTTATACTTCATGAATCTACAAGTTCACAACCTGTAGCATTGCATTGTGAACTTTGTAACCAATTTTGAAATTTCTTGAAAACGGATTGTCACAATACGTAATTATCATCACAATAGTTATTAGTCTAACAAAGACATATTCTATAAGGGAGACATTATTCCTCAAAATAGATCTGATTAATGTCGTCTTTATAACACTTTGTTTCCTACATACTGTAACGTTTCAGCCAAGAGAGCTAGCTCCTTTGGAGGAGCGAGTTACGTCCGGAACCATTGCAGGGTCGTTAGACTACCCCCTCCTCACAGAAGTGCGCCCTCACGCTTCACCACGGCCCGCGGTCCCTCACGCGAGGGCACGCTCCACGGATCCGCACGTCTGACGCCAATGTACCGTTTAGCAGACTGAGTGGGGTAGCTCACCTCCAACCGGGAGGCGAACTCCAGCCCCCAACTCGGCAGACAAGGCAAGCAACCCGCAACGCCAAGAGAGCTAGCTCGCTTGATGGAGCGAGTTACGACCGAATCTCTTGCAGGGTCCTTACAATAGGCCTACTGTACATCTGAAGCAGCCAAAATAATAAAAGAAAAAAAAAATATATATATCAAGCTCCAAGTGATATATATATGTCTGTCGGTAGAAAATTCTTCTCGACAAGGTCTGTGGTTTATCCTAACGAGGTCATGATTCTGGGACTTAACATGTTGCTTGGTGTTTCAATCAGACTGACTCAGCTTTATTTTGTCTCTTGGCTCAGCTGTCGATGAACATGAATCTCCTTCCAGAAGAAGATCTGTCATTCTCTGTTGATGTGTGCCTGACCCACACACGTATGTACACACTTTTATACAAACCCAGGAAGATGGTGGGACTCCAGTTTATTGATACATTTCTTTTTCATTTAGAGACGGTGTGGTTTTATATCTGTAATGTTTTTGATGACGTTGCTTTAATAAATAAACATTATGTCATGCAGGGCTGTCTTATTCCACACAAGCCAGACTTGGTCCCACATTTCTGGCAGAAACCTTGACTGGTGATTTCTACATTCTCCCTCTGCAGCTATGATCTGCAGAAATGTCTGCAGAGTTGTTTGGAAGACATCCTGTTAATCTGTATAACCACTAGAGGTCAGCATTTATCTTTTATTTGAAGTTTTATTTTGACCACAGACTAATAAAGGACTGTCATGACATCTTTGGACAGTGAATACAGTGAAAGTTAGTGTGGCATGTTAACATCATCAGGAAAACATGAGGTTACACACTGTTGAAGCCCATAAAGACCAATTCATTGTCCAGACAGTAGCATACACAGACTGTAGCCTCGTGTATCCAGGCTTACTCATCTGCGAAGAGAAAAGCCTGGTGACAATATCAGGCAGAGACTGTTCAACTTCTGCCGTGAGAATTTCACCGGAAGACAACAACGCATGACGTAACTTCCGTACGTAACACAGCACTTCTGCCACTTCCGCTAGAACCAACCGGAAGTCATATTGTGGCCAGGGTGCACAGACTGGTAGGAGTGGACTGGAAACTATCGGAATCTAATATCAGTCATTGTTGTCTAGTTGGTGCAAGGGTTCCCAAACTGTTCAGTCCAGACACCCCCAAAATAATCATATTTGAACTGGGGACCCCCCACCCTGACAAGCACTTGTAGGCAGACTCGGTTCCACAGATAAATAGCCGATCTACAAGGTCGGTGGGTGGTTCACCGTGTGACCTTTGGTAGAGGGAGCGTATTTGGAGCAGTGGGGAGTGTGCATTTTGTACAGGACCATAGCAGCAGCAACCTGTCTTCTGTGGCTAAGGCTATCGATGGAGAGTGTTGTACTGGCAGTGTCCTGGTCAACTCCAATTATTTTGAGGGCCTTCTTCTGAATAGTGTCAAGTAGACCAAGATGTGTAGGTGGATCACACACTTGGTCTAGTGCTTGGTCTAGTAGTACATTAGATAGCTAAAGGGGGGTCCTCCCTATGTTCCCCAGGTTCTATGTTACCCACAGGTTAACATTCACCAGTGTCAGCAGGTTAGCATTTCACCAGGTTAGCATTCACCAGCGTTAGTTTTACTGAGGTTAGGCCGGGTTAAGGTTGGGTTTAGGTGGTAAGTGGGGAACATTAAGAACCTGGGGAACATACTGTGGGTACGGTCCCATCTCTTCCGTCTCTCATCTGTCATCTCTCTCCTCTATCCCTCCTTTTTCTCTTCACTGTCTCCCATTTCTCCAATGTCTTTTCTTTCCTCTGTCTCTACACTCTCTTCTCTCACTCGTCTATCTCTCCTCTTCCTCCATGGATTTCCCAAATAACATTGTTTAAAACGTCCCTGATTTCAGTTCAAAGCTGTCACACGCACACAGACACACGCACACACTTTGATGGTTATAGGCCTATTGATTTTCCCCAAAAGGCACAGAGCAATATTCAGAGAGACAGACAGTAGCTGGGGTTCAGCTGTTGTCCTTGGCTACAGCCAGGTAACTGTTTGTTTTGTAGCAGAGCAGAGTTCTCTTCATTGGAGAAACACACATGCACACACACACACACACACACACACACACACACACACACACACTTACACGTGCGCTCTCGTGCATGCGCGTGTGTGTGTGTGTGTGTAGGGAGGAGGGGGGGGGGGGGGGGGTGTTGGAGAGCAGGTGTGTGGTTGTGCATTTGTTCAGCTGACCTTGTCCTCTGAGCTTGTTTTTTGGGCTGCTCTGTTGTCTGTTCTGTTCTTTCTGTTTGTTGCTCAAGACATTAAACTGCCTGCTCGTACGTTGTGCACTCATTTACATTCATCTGTTAATTCTGAATAGAATGCAGAAATGAAAAGGTAGCCGTTTGGTCACACAGAGTGAGGGGGTGGGTGGGCATGTTGTAGATGAGGTGTACTGTGATTGGACAAGCCCTGAACTCCTCGTAAATGGCATAAAATACAGCAGACCGAAGTTCACAACATTTGATCAGTGGTGATCCCTGTAGTCCTGCCTGCCGGCCTACAGCAGTGTCTGACTGTCACTCAGGGACGTGCTGGGCCCCTGATTCAGCCCGGGAAAAAGAGAGAGGCCCTCATTTTTTTTTATATATTTCGTCGTTGTCAGGTGGAAACCTTGTATGTCCAAAACCGTTTGTTTTGTATTTATCATTTTAAAAATGATTTAAACTAGTGCGAGGCGTTGTGTGCTTGTAGATCTGCTGTTTTCACTACTTTTGTGCAATGGCCTTGTATGATGAAGCAGGGCTTTGCTTTGCGAAAAAAATTATAAATTTGAAACTTGGAGATACGAGGTTTCTGCCCGACAGTGATGATTTACTTTGTTGGCCGCCCAGCCCCCAAAATGTAACGAAGGCCGACATTTTTTTAATTTTTTTTTCCAAATGGCCGGCCTGGACCGGCCGGGAATGAACCGGACGTTCGGGAGTTGTCCCGCTTTTCCCAATGGCCAGCACGTCCCTGCTGTCACTATTCTATGTCTACATTCTGGCCCTGCTGTTGCCAACCCTATTGTGATCTTCAGCAGAGCATGATGGAGATAGTCTGATTCCCCCTCTAAAAGCATGCATGTGTTTCATCATGTTTGTTCCCATTTGTGTTTGTGGTTGAGTCCGGTGAAGTGAACATTTCTTTTCTCTGGCTGGCGCCAAGCAGAATACACAAGAGAGCTTCTTTCTCTTCTCTCCCATGGGACCGTTTTTGTGTCTTGATTGTGGATGCCGACTGGTAGGGGACTGAGCATTGGTTCGACCAGGTTAACATTCACCAGCTTAGCATTAAACAGCGTTGGCAGGTTAGCATTTCACCAGGTTGGCATTTTTTTCCCTCTAGGCTGCTATATAAAGTTATGTCTTGATAACGATTTAGTTCCCAGATTTGACAAATATCTGATAAAATGCCCTTACTATTTGGGTCTCAACCTGAAAAGTTTGGGAACCACTATGGTGTAATATTATTAATGTCCTTTACTAACAATTTACATGGCATTTATCAGCAGTCATCCAGAGCGGCCTATACAGTTCTGTGTGTGTGTGTGTGTGTGTGTGTGTGTGTGTGTGTGTGTGTGTGTGTGTGTGTGTGTGTGTGTGTGTGTGTGTGTGTGTGTGTGTGTGCGCGTGCGTGCGTGCGTGTGTGTGCGTGCCTGTGTAACCACTGAGTGGCGCTACTGCACAGCTCAGCAGTTCTGTTCTGATTAGAACAGTAACAACATGTTTGATTGATTGATTGAAGACTTTATTAGAAGTTTGCATAGGAAAAGGTACAGTTTCATGACAGTACAGTTCACTGGTACAAGGTCAACTAAAAGAAGATCCTAGTAAGCTTTTCGGCTTATTTACACTGGAAACCTTTATGTATCTCAAATGACAGACGGATAGAACACTATGTAGGCTAATAGCCTACTATGCAGTAGAAAAAAAACGAAAAAAAAACAGTGCAAAAAATATATAGATATTTAGGCCTACAATAGAAGGGTCAGAGGGAGGGAAAGGCTAGGCAAGGTTTATTTATTTATTACCAGTTATGAGCGCCTGTAATTGTTTTTTCAGGGCGATTTTAAAGGATGTTAGGGATTTAAAATCCTTTAAGGCCTTCGGTATTCCAAATTTTGGTGGTAGGCCTTTTTGTGTTGTGTGAGACTTATAATTTTAATAATGTCCACCTATGGTAGGCCTATGTGCTACTAGGCTACTTATGTCCAAACTAGGTAGCCTATTCTGTGCTCTAAGTGAATGATAGCTTACCATTCCATGAAGCTCTGAAGGTCGCTCTTGCCTGTTCTAGTTTGGTTCCTTTGCTTTCAGATAAACTCCAGCTGTGTCCAGCTTGTCAGCTGTGCGTTTTACCTCATCATCTGCAGAACATGATGAGTAGGGTTAGTTCTACCTCATCATCTGCAGAACATGGTGAGTAGGCCTACCTTCAAAGTCGCTCATGGTGACAGTTATCACCACACCAGTGGCACTCTACTCCTGCTGATTGGTCAGCTACCATATCAGCCCAAGGCCAGAATATTCCAGAATATTAGTTTCCTTATTTATTTTTTTCCTTATTTTCCTTATTTCCTTAAGTATTTTCCTCTTGTTTTTGATGGCATCTCTGATTATGTCACTTTACTTCCTTGGTTGATTGTAATGTTGCTAATCTATGGTCTGATCCTTGTATCCTGAGGGAACAACAGATAAACCAGAGGTCTTCTCATTGGGTCTGGGACCTCTAGGGGGTCCTCAGAATTACTATAATAAGGGTAATAATAATAACAGTTATTGTTATTATTTGTATTATTATTATTATTACAAAACATGTATATCTCAAATCAGTTATGAGTTATATAAAAGGATCTACATTTAAATAAGCCATGGGCTTTCTTAGGCATGTCATTTTAGTTGACCTCAGTGAACTGCACTGTCATGAAACTACCTTTTCCTATATGCAAACTTCTAAATACATTCTTCAATCAATCATTCAATCAATCAATCAATCAATCAATCACTACTGTAGCTTAATAATAATCATAAATGTTCAATATAGTGGGGTGGTCTCAATCTCAGTCAGTTAATGACCATACATGAAAGCATTTTTAGTTTTAGTTATTTTTTATATATAAAGCTTTTTTTTATTGATTTTATTGATGTTGATGTATTAGCTTGCTCACTGTTTTGATGTATTACCTTACTTATTGTAAAT
>NC_137832.1:61025284-61035284 GCF_963921795.1 Nannobrachium achirus | reverse complement strand
ATTTTGGGGGCTGGGCGACCAACAAAGTAAATCGTGACTGTCGGGCAGAAATCTTGTATCTCCAAGTTTCAAATTTGTAATTTTTCTCTCAAAGCAAAGCCCTACTTCATCATATAAGGCTGTCACACAAAAGTAGTGAAAACAGCAGATCTACAAGCACACAACGCCTCGCGGTGCGAGGCGTTGTGTGCTTGTAGATCGGCTGTTTTCACTAGTTTAAGTCAATTTTAAAATGATAAATACAAAACAAACGGTTTTGGACATACAAGGTTTCCACCCGACAACGACGAAATATAACTCATGTAATTGGCCCAATGGCTTGTCACTTGTCATGGCAAAATGGCAAATCTTTTAGTAGCAGCAGTGCTATAGGCCTCTCCAACTCTTTTTCCCGGGCTGAATCAGGGACCCAGCACGTCCCTGCCGAGAACATGTGGTCAAATGCAGAGGATTAATTAGAACAGGACTCTGTATAATATATACGAGTAAGACGCCCTAAAGGGCGAGGTTCACACACATGGCCGTGTGCACTCCATGCAGACTATAGGATATAGCCCCTGTGGCAAAGACAGACACTGCCAATTCCCACGTCTAACTTTTCAGGCCCACATGTTCATTTATTTCCTGATTACATGATTCTTTTCTGGTCATTGTATCCATTCTCATTTAACGCATACCATTGCCATACTTTTATGTTGCAGTATATTTTCATCATTACTTGTTACAGATAATGATTTCCTTTTAGTTTCAACCACATGGTCACCAAACATTTGTTGCTAGGTATGCTAGCTACTCAGTGTTAAAATGTTTGTATTTATTTGACATTTACATATTAATTATCCATACCTTTAATAACCCTAATATGCACAGTATATGAGGGATTGAATGTAGGAGTCTCAGAAGTAATGTTGGAGAACCCAGATGTATCAGTGATGTCAATCATCTCCAAATGTGGGCATTGTTTCAGCATGCAGATGTTACCATGTTTTTTGTCACAGTACATTTTCACATACAGTAGAGGTTGTCCTCTGCATTTTACCCATCCTATAACAACTAGGAGCAGTGAGCAGCTATATGTGGCGCTCGGAAGGTTACACGTTAAGAGTCTTGCTCAGGGTAGCGATAGCCTCAGCGATAGCCTAGTTCAGAATAGCATCTCTCTCTCTCTCTCGCTCTCTCTCTCTCTCTCTCTCTCTCTTTCTCTCTCTGTGACATGACATACACAGGCATTTCTTAAGCCAGAAGAAGGCATGTAATGCATGGGGCCATTGACTTCCCACAGCTTGAGGGCCCTGCTGGCTCTCCCCAGTCCCACCCCTGGTGAAGGGAAGACTACTGGACCCCTTGCAGATTTCCTATCAGGATAACACTGACTGCAGTGGTGAGTACTGAGAATGTTATTTTTTTATTTCTCCATGTGCTTTTAACACCGCCCAGCCCATACACCTCCTGGGAGAGCTGTCTGTAATTTAAATTACAGACGGCGGACAGCACCGTGGTGGCCAGGAATATTGACTCTACCTGACTAACCTCGCCTACCAGGCTTTCTGGGGGAAAGCCTGTGGTGTTCGTTCACAACAGACCGTTTGGTTTCCGCCTAAAGCGCGGAAACCACTAGAAGAAGCGGCGTCGCTTTGATTTGGTTCCCACCGTTTGTTTCCCCAATCCCTATTAAAAATGCTCGAGTAGCCTAGTGCGGTCTTGCCAGTGGCTAAAAGTTGGACTAAAAGATGCATATACCAAACGAATTTTTCAAAAGCAAAACTACTCCTTATCGAGGAGTTTATTAGGTAGGCCCTAAAAGTATGACCTTGAGCACAGGGGAATATTTTGGGTTAAAACTGAATCCGGTTTGATCTTTCCGGCAAATTGTAGTCCTTTTGAGTACTACAACATGACGTGTTGTGGTTTCCGCTCCAGACCGGTTACAAACCCGAAAAGTGAAGTGATCCCAGACTACTACCTGACTGGCAGAACATAACAAGTGTATCGGAGGCTAAGGGGTCTGTGTCACAAACAGTGGTATACTACGGGTCCAGTGGTGGAAGAAATACTCAAAATGTCTTTTTATTACGTAAAAGTACAAAAGTATTGGCATCAAAATACCAAAAGTAGGCCTACTTTTTGTACTCTCTGCATAAAGTACTTTGTAGTTTTATGCAGAAATCAATTCATACTCTACTTTTAGAGCCGAATTTATTTCGTTTCGGCTCTGTCCAAACTACAATATGACGTCATTCAGAGGTTCAGGGGGTTACCGTCATTAATTCGGCTGTTGGGTGCCACGAGATTTTGTGACTCCCCGAAAAGAACCGAAATAAATTCGGCTCTAAAAGTGGAGTATGAATGGGTCTATATAGGGTTGAAGTGGTTAATTTATGTTTTGTAATAATATTAAAAATCTATAACTAACTAAAGTTGTCAAAAGGTTGAGAAAAAGGTACAATGTGTGGAGTAGAAGTAAAAGTATTGACAATTGGAAATACTCCAGTAAAGTAAAAATACCTCAAGTACGGTACTTCAGTACATGTACTTAGTTACTTTCCACCACTGTACGGGGACCAACAGGGTACCATCCTGGCTCCATTCCTGTTCACTCTACTACACATCTGACTTGATACAACGCAGAGTCATTTAGCAGGACCCACGTGTCCTTCTTGCCTCCTCATACTCTAGTGTCAGCCTAAATGATCTGTACCACCCACACACAGAACATAATTAACGACACATGTTACATTCTGTGTGTGTGTCTGGATTCTAGTGCTGCTCTCAGCCAGAGTGACCACCTGGAAACAATCACCTGCACAATCAAGATAGTTTAAGTTTAAGCCTCAGGCCTCAGCCTCAAGCCTTTGTCGAGCCTTGTTTTGTCAAGTCCTTGCCATGTGCCTCTGCCTTTCTGCCTGACCTTTTGGATTTTTGAGCGGTGGTCACACCCGTCTCCTTAGCGCGGCCGTGTGTGTAGCGATGCGTCTATGCGTGTCTGCAGCCTGAGCCTAGCTGGCCTGCAATACCACTAACGGCTTCTGAGAGTGACAGAAGGACGAGCGGTGACAGTCTTTATTATCCTGTGATGGCTGTTGCTGAAGAGTTTCCACAAAAGCCACATTATGGGTAGGCCTATTATAAATGTTTCTATTTATTTGATAAAATAGGCGATTTAAGGCTGCACTATGTAACTTTGCTCTTCTACCCCGGATTTGAACCCTGTTTCCTGCGCAAGTGCTGACATTTTTACCATTATAGAGCCTTGGATTGACTGATTGAATATTGTATTAGGGCAGTTTTGAAGGAGGCCAGTGAACTATACATGTTTTAAGGGAAGCCTGCCTGAAAATTAATTTCATATCCTGTGTCTGGGTGAGATCTAAATGTCTCAACAGAAGAGCAGGGAGACCAAATACAACCACCCTGATTGTATAGATTATATTTTATTAACATAATCTACCATACAGATTGGACAACATTACATTGTGTTCATTAAAAGGGTCTTTAAACCGTGTAGATGCTTAGATTCATGTAAAAGTAATCCGGTGGAAGGGCCCTAATAAATAATTAATGATTGTAACGAGGACAAAAGACATTGAGGTGTCAGAACAGGAAACAGGCTGTGGTTTGTCTGTTCTTCTGACCATAAAGAGTTGAACATCACATTCCCAGGGTTAGAGCGGTTATGGATAAAGAGCTGACTGAATGTACCCCCCCCCCCCTCCCCTCCCCTCCTCCCCCCCACCTCAACTCTAACTATCATCAAAGGCCTGAATTACCTTATGAGTGAAAGATAACAGCTTTTCCACTGAATGCAGAATGGATGTATTGATACCACCTGCTGTTACAGCTTCTATGCAAGGCCAAATGGAGTTGGAAGCCATTCAGCCTGCCTGCTAATTGAAAACCTCGCCAGGCAGGCACATCTGCATTTCAATATACCTGTCACTGTACACATGTTTGTAATGTTTATCGTGTGTGTGTGTGTGTGTGTGTGTGTGTGTGTGTGTGTGTGTGTGTGTGTGTGTGTGCGTGTGCGTGTGCGTGTGCGTGTGCGCGTGCGTGCGTGCGTGCGTGTGTGTGCTCCTAAATGAAGTGCTCAATCAGACAAAGTCATTATTAATAGTGATGAACAATTATCTCCAAGGACAGGAGAGTTGGCCTTGTGGCGCACACTGGACTGCTTCCCTTAACACACAGTGCACGCTCACACACAGGGGCGTCACAAGGGGTAGGAAAGTGGGACTGAGTTACTAGGGCCCAAGGTGGAGGGGCCCTAGTAACTTAAGCTATTGAGAAATAGCAGATATACAAGCTCACCGAGTGCCGCGCTGCGAGCTTGTAGATCTGCTATTTTTGAAAAGTCGTGAAAATGTGTGCAAATCTTTGAATATATGTATTTTTTAAGCGAACATTTGTAACTCAAATTTTGCTTCCCGGGGGGGTCCCTGGAACTAAATATTTTGAGATGGGGGTCCGTGGCCAAATACATATCATTTTGGGGGTCCTTAGGGTTAGGGTTATTTTGAGCATCACTGACATGGAAACATGGGTTTCTTGCACACATTTTTAAAAGATTTCAAAAATAGCAGATCTACAAGCTTGCAGCGCGGCACTCGGTGCCGCGCTGTGAGCTTGTATATCTGCTATTTTTCAATAGTTAACATTCATGGGGGGCCCACAGTGAATCCTTGTACCCAGGGCCCAGAATTTGGTGTGACGCCCCTGCTCACACACACACACACACACACACACACACACACACACACACACACACACACACACACACGTGCGTGCGTGCGCACGTCGTGCGCGCATGCTCTCAGCATTAATGTGTTTAGATTGAGGCAGAATACTGTCCTTCAAAGTCACTTGCAGTCCACAATGCAGTCAAACCATCAATAGCCAACGCTAACTTCTACCTGACTGCATATATCTCGTCCTCCTCTATCCCAGTGGTTCTCAACCAAGAAAGGAAGAAAAGACCATTACCGCCTCAAACAAACTTTACTATAAAAACTGGTGAAACGTTGGCCATGAAATGTCAAATAATAAGAAAGAGGCCTTTTTTTTTTTAAATAGATGATCTACAAGCTCACAATCCAGTCGCAACTCAAGGTGTTGTGGGCTTACAGATCTGCTATTTGCACAATATTTGTCTGTGTGACCGAGTCAAACTAAATGTAATATGCCTCAACTCCTACAATAACAAGTGCTTGTCAGGGTGGGAGCGTTTGTTTCGCTGTTACTACGTGTCGTCTGTTCGACACCCAACTCTAACCCTAACCCTAAACCTAACCTCCGTGGGGTGAGTCGCTAACCCTCCCGACTCTAACCCTAACCCTAAACCTAACCTCCGTGGGGTGAGTCGCTAACCCTCCCGACTCTAACCCTAACCCTAAACCTAACCTCCGTGGGGTGAGTCGCTAACCCTCCCGACTCTAACCCTAACCCTAAACCTAACCTCCGTGGGGTGAGTCGCTAACCCTCCCGACTCTAACCCTAACCCTAAACCTAACATCCGTGGGCTGAGTCGCTAACCCTCCTAACTCTAACCCTTACCCTAAACCTAACCTCCGTGGGGTGAGTCGCTAACCCTCCTAACTCTAACCCTTACCCTAAACCTAACCTCCGTGGGCTGAGTCGCTAACCCTCCCGACTCTCCTTTGTCCAAATCCTTTGTCCAAATGACGGTCGTTCGAAAGAGCGAGATTTCCCCTGTCGGGTGGGGTGGGGGGGGGGGGGTCCCCAGTTCAAGTTCCATACAGTATGACTATTTTGGGAGGTTGAAGGCCTGAAAAGGTTGAGAACAACTGATCTATCCATTACTCTCTGCAGATCCTCCACCTCATATCCATCACTTTTTGCTTCTATACCTCCATCCATCACTTTCTGTTTCTACTCGATCTCCATCCATCCATCCATCCATTCATCCCTCCTTCATCTATCACCTCTCCATGCATCCATCCATCCATCTTTCTTCCCTGTTGAAATCCCAGTTTATTCTGCCAGTTTTCTGCCTAATAGATGTAGTATGCATGTTCATGTGTGTATACCTGTGTGTGTGTGTGCGTGTGTGCGTGCGTGTTGGTGTGTGTGCGTGCGTGCGTGCGTGCGTGCGTGCGTGCGTGCGTGCGTGCGTGCGTGCGTGCGTGCGTGCGTGTGTGTGTGTGTGTGTGTGTAATTAGGCAGTAGTTTCTACCCACTGTGAGTCTAACTGCTCTGCTTCATAATGTCACTCTGTCAGTCAGAAACACAGAAATCACTGATGCACATAAAACTGCCGGAGAGGAGAGGAGAGAGGAGAGGAGAGGAGAGAGGAGAGGAGAGGAGAGAGGAGAGGAGAGGAGAGGAGAGGAGAGGAGAGGAGAGGAGAGGAGAGAGGAGAGGAGAGGGGAGAGGAGAGGGGAGAGGAGAGGAGAGGAGAGGAGAGGAGAGGGGAGAGGAGAGGAGAGGAGAGGAGAGAGGAGAGGAGAGGAGAGGAGAGGAGAGGAGAGGAGAGGAGAGGGGAGAGGAGAGGAGAGGGAGAGGAGAGGAGAGGAGAGGAGAGGAGAGGAGAGGAGAGGAGAGGAGAGGAGAGGAGAGGAGAGGGGAGAGGAGAGGAGAGGGGAGAGGAGAGGGGAGAGGAGAGGAGAGGAGAGGAGAGGAGAGGGGAGAGGAGAGGAGAGGAGAGGAGAGGAGAGGAGAGGAGAGGAGAGGAGAGGAGAGGAGAGGGGAGGGGAGAGGAGAGGAGAGGAGAGGGGAGAGGAGAGGAGAGGGGAGAGGAGAGGAGAGGGGAGAGGAGAGGGGAGGGGGAGAGGAGAGGAGAGGGGAGAGGAGAGGAGAGGAGAGGAGAGGAGAGGAGAGGAGAGGAGAGGAGAGGGGAGAGGAGAGGAGAGGGGAGGGGAGAGGAGAGGAGAGGAGAGGAGAGGAGAGGAGAGGAGAGGAGAGGAGAGGAGAGGGGAGAGGAGAGGAGAGGGGAGAGGAGAGGGGAGGGAGAGGAGAGGGGAGGGGAGAGGAGAGGAGAGGGGAGAGGAGAGGAGAGGAGAGGAGAGGAGAGGAGAGGAGAGGAGAGGAGAGGGGAGAGGAGAGGAGAGGAGAGGAGAGTTATGTATAACAGAGGGATGCTGAGTTCAGTGTGAGCTGACGACTTAATGGACTGATTCTCGCTCGCACGCACGCACGCACGCACGCACGCACAAACGCACACACGCACGCATGCACACACACACACACTTTCAGTCTTATCGATAAAGAAAGCTTGTACTAAAATAATGATCTCTCTCTTTCTCTCTCTATGCACACGCCCTCCCCTCTCTGTCTGCGTCACTTAAAAGGCAGCTGTCATTAGCGCCCACTGGGGTGGGTGTGTGTATGTGTGCGTGTGTGTGTGTGTGTGTGTGAGCAGGGGCGTCACAAGGGGGAGGAAAGTGGGACTGAGTTACTAGGGCCCAAGGTGGTGGAGGGGCCTTAATTATTGTATATACTTTAGCTATTGAAAAATGGCAGATCTACAAGCTCACAGCGCGGCACCGAGTGCCGCACTGCAAGCTTGTAGATCTGCTATTTTGGAAAAGTTGTGAAAATGTGTGCAAATCTTTGAATATATGTATTTTTTTAAGCAAACATTTGTAACTCAAATTTTGCTTCTGGGGGGTCCCTGGAACTTAATATTTTGAGATGGGGGTCCGTGGCCAAATAGATACCATTTTGGGGGTCCTTCACATGAAAAGGTTTGAGCTCCACTGACAACGAAACATAGGTTTTTCAAAAAACCTTAGAAGGATTTTAAATATTCAAAGATTTTCATGATTTTTCAAAAATCAAGCTCGCACCGTGGCACTCACACTGCGCTGTGAACTTGTATATCTGCTATTTTTCAATAGTTAAAGCACAGGGGCCCCACAATGAATCCTTGTACCCAGGGCCCAGAATTTGTTGCGACACCCCTGTGTGTGTGTGTGTGTGTGTGTGTGTGTGTGTGTGTGTGTGTGTGTGTGTGTGTGTGTGTGTGTGTGTGCGTGCGTGCGTGCGTGCGTGCGTGCGTGCGTGCGTGCGTGCGTGCGTGCGTGCGTGCGTGCGTGCGTGCGTGCGTGCGTGCGTGCGTGCGTGCGTGCGTGCGTGCGTGCGTGCGTGCGTGCGAGGCAACTGCCATTAAGGCCCCACCACAGAGCATCTCGGTCCACTCTGGCCCATGGCATGCTGGGAAAATCTCCAGCTTCCCTACGGCTTTCAGCCGAGAGCCAGAGAACTAAATGACAGGGTAGAGTTTGCCTGGACACCCCGCAACGCAAACCTAATGTCCCCAAACCTGCACCCTACAATTAACACACCGCTGAGAGGAGAGGAGAGGAGTCTATTTTATATTTGTGTGTGTGTGTGCGTGTGCGTGTGTGTGCGTGCGTGTGTGTGTGTGTGTGCGTGCATGCGTGGGCGTGCGTGCGTGCTATATACCGAGTGTACTATATTACATGTAAATGCATGTAATATAGTGCACAGATTATGTACCGGTAGTTGCATATTATGTGCTTACTGTATGTGTATAATATGTGTGTATGTTTCTAGATGTATGTAGGCCTATATGTATGTATGTTGTAAAAATAATAATATATAATAATAATAATGTGCGCTTTAATAAATACCCAAAGGTTATTGTGGACCAGCAATGTTCGGAATTCGCCTATCAGGATGGAATATGAAAGGTCTGTCTTGATCACTTGAGAGATAATGTTTACCGATGTGCGTGAGGTTTGGACAACATTTGGATATTTTTGGCTAAACTTGGCCATGCTGGTGGCGCTATAACAGGGCAATGTTGAAAGAGCGACATTTGTTCCTCGGCATTGTGCGAATGTGTGTGCAAAGTTTCACGGCAATCGGACGCTGTGTTCATGATTTGCGTAATTTTCTTCAAAACGGGCCAATCAAACAGATCTGCATTGATCACATGACTATAGATATCAATCATGCGTACCGATTTGCATGAAATTTGGTAAAATCCAAAAATGTGTTTTACATTGGCCTACTGAGGGTTGCTATAAAATGCAGGGCAAAGGTTTTTCCTCTAGGGAGTGTGCATACAAAGCTTTACACAGATCGTTGCAGTAACATATATAAAAACACGAAGCCACGCATCAATCTTACCAAAGCACAGAGGTTTGACTGCTATTTATATATAAAGATTATATCACTACATGTTATATCATTGACCTAAATGGCGTTATATCAACAAGGATATGATGTTTACACAATATTAGGCTATGTCAGATGGACCTGACAAAAATAGAATTTAGAAGTTGAATAGGTCTGAAAAGGTGTTTTTTTTTCTTTTTTTTTTTAAATGGTGTGTGTGTGTGTGTGTGTGTGTGTGTGTGTGTGTGTGTGTGTGTGTGTGTGTGTGTGTGTGTGTGTGTGTGTGTGTGTGTGTGTGTGTGTGTGTGTGTGTGTGTGTGTGTGTGTGTGTGTGTGTGTCTGTGTGTGTGTGTGTCTGTGTGTGTGTGCGCGCGTGCGTGTGCGTGACTTTCCACTTCTCTCTCTAGGTCATCCTCCGTCGAGCCCTCCCATGGCAATTCCAGTCATCCTCCTCGATCTGGATAGTCAAGACAAGATAGACAAGTTTCGTGGCTCTGTTGTTTTGCATAGTAAGTTCTGGTTTGTTAAATGTGTGGTTCCTGATCACAGACAATGGTCAAACGGCCTATACAGGATAGAGGTCAAGTACCTAACCCGGCAGTGCCACAAAATGGCTCCCACTCTAGGTCGTCCTCAGACGCGAGGAGCGAAATCGTCTGAGGTTTTTACCACGCTCCTCGTGGCTTGGGAGCTTTGGAGCAACGAATCAGAAAACAACGGTGGGGGCCGAAAGTCAGGGGGGGGGGGCAGGATTTACTATTCTGTCCATATCGTGACATAACTCGGACGGCGCAGAGTCGGCTCATGCGACCTTAGCGCCGCTCGACACGGCGACTTGCTTTGGTAAAACCCTCAGCCGATTTCACTCCTCACTCCTTCTCAGACGAGCCCTCCATCGTCG
>NC_137832.1:61017784-61020284 GCF_963921795.1 Nannobrachium achirus | reverse complement strand
AAGCCAGGCAGAAATGACAGGGGCTCTGTATTCAGGAGTGGTAATTTAGCCTCAAACCTTTTCAAAAACGTTTTTGGGACACAAACAGTGTTATATAAATTATTTTTAAATGCATGGTGTAGGACCTTTAAAACAGTGGTAAATCAGTCAACAACCTTGAGTTGGCTCATGGACCCTGCCCACTGTTGTGTTGCAGTTGTATAACTAAATAACCTTGCAAGTTACAACTGTGTTTTCTTTCATTTATATGGTAGAAAAGCAATTTACCATTTGAGGGTCTTGGGTTGTTGTTTAACACGGTTTCAGGGTTGTGGCACGAGGCGAAGCCAACAACCCACTCCCTCTCATGGAAAATGGCTTACTTTAAAAATAATGACATCAGATCAGATCAACATTTTATATTTCCAACATGTTTTGATTGTCCATATACCGGTACTTAATAGCAGTTATTTTCTCTTCTTTATATTATATCATATTTTCTTTCACAGAAGCATGTAATGATAATATTAGACTCAGAGAAATAACCCACCTATCTCCCAAACTCCCTCCCCAGTGAGAGTTAGGAGTTTTAATGGACGTACACACACACACATTCAATTCAATTGGATTCAATTCAATTCAAAGGGCTTTATTGGCATGAGAAAACATACGTTTACATTGCCAAAGCGTAGTGTACACAATACAATACAATACAATACAATACAATACAATACAATACAATACAATACAATACAATGCAATCGGAACAAAATATGTACAGGTGAAAAGAGTGTAACCGTTTTCGTGCATCAAGGTTATGTGCAGGCAGAGCAGGGATTTAATAGGCCTACAATTGTTTTTAAGGTGGTTGGGTACCATTTGATATCCTTCTCCTATCACAGCAGCTCACGAATCTTGCTGCTGTGTTTGCACATTGTTTTACCACACACACACACACACACACACACACACACACACACACACACACACACACACACATACAGTAATGGCGAGTTCTTTATATATTTATCAAATTTGTGCCAAATCTTATCATCTAATCATCTAATCAGACTGATCTTTCACACCTTCACTAAGCCAATATTATAATCAGACGACAGACACAGAAATGTAATATGTAAAGCAGGGGTCTTCAACAGGGGGTCCGGGACCCCTAGGGGGTCCTCAGAGTTACTAAAGGGGGTCCAATTCTTTTTATATTAACAACTTGAACCCTAGTGTCCATTTTCTGAGAACTGTAGCCAAAAATAGCCGATCTACAAGCTCACAACGCGAGGCGTTGTGAGCTTGCAAGATCGGCTATTTTCGGCAAAGAGGTTTGGTGTAGAGGGGGAAAAAGCAGACTAAGTACAGAGTTAGAAGTCAAGTTTATTATGTATTGACAGTTCAAGTGGTTAAATATCTGAAAACGCACATTGACATGAATCCAAAATACACTGAAGATTGTGCAGACAAACAATGAAACTACAGTATATGGAATCTATGAACAGGTTGTGGGGGTCCCTGCTTCATCTCTCTCTCAACTCTAAGGGGTCCTTGGCCTGAAAACGTTGAAGACCCCTGCTGTAAAGCATTATTTATAATGTAGGCCAATGAATAATGTAATGCAGAATAATGTATAATCCATAATCTAATGTAACTAACAGTCAAACTGTCCCAGATGCTAATTGACAAACAGCCCACTATATCCCCTGACACACAAACACTGCACACACACACTGCACACACGCACACACACACACACACACACACACACACACACACACACACACACACACACACACACACACACACACACACACACACTGCACACACGCACACACACACACACACACACACACACACACACACACACACACACACACACACACACACACACACACACTCACTCGCGCGCACGCACAGACGCACGTGCTGACACACTCATACACTGACACCACTTGAGGGGTCACAGCTGTGGGACTCGGGAGCCCTTACTAACAGATGGACACACGCGCGCACACACACACACACACACACACACACACACACACACACACACACACGCACGCACGCACGCACACACACACACACACACACACACACACACACACACACACACACACACACACACACATTGTGAACTCTGACCTTCACGCTCGCGCGCGCACACACACACACACACACACACACACACACACACACACACACACACACACACACACACACACACACACACACACACACACACACAAAATACATTGTTGTAACGACCAGCTGTCATTTACTACCTGCTAGTTAGAAACCTTTCAGAGAGGAGAGGAGAGCAGAGGGGAGGGGAGGGGAGGAGTGGAGAGGAGAGGAGAGGAGAGGAGATTGCAGGAGAGCAGAGCAGAGCAGAGCAGACAGCAATCTTTATATTACATCAGAGTAAGTGATCTACTTCCGGGTCATGTATCGCTAACTTAATACCAAACCACTTGGCCAAGATGTAGGCCACTACATATGTACTAAATATAGCTTA
>NC_137832.1:60957784-61012784 GCF_963921795.1 Nannobrachium achirus | reverse complement strand
ATGCCAGGGGGAACAAATCCCCTTTATGCCCATATATGGAGATATGGAGATCCCTGTGATGTCTATAGGGAACAAATCCCTTTTATGCCCATATATGGAGATATGGAGATCCCTGTGATGTCTATAGGGAACAAATCCCTTTTATGCCCATATATGGAGATCCCTGATGTCCACAACCCTGATGTCCACATCCCTGATGTCCACATCACTGTGGCGCTTGTAGCCCTGAAGCGTCTTACTAGTGTACATATAGTCTCCATAGTCTGTCTAATGTAACCAGAAATCTTTATTAACCGATTAAGTGCCATTCCCGAGATATCTCGTGAAATGTACTCGAGTATTTCGAGTGCCAATCCCGAGATATCTCGCGAAAAGTAATATATTACTGTAACGGCGGTTATATTACCGGATACAATGGTGGAAGGTCCGGAGCCGAAATCCGTCGCTGATTTCTCATCATCACGGCTCCACGAGCACAAAATAGTCATCCCATAACATTGAGGTGGACGGGGGATCTCATCTTTAATGTCCATTATCTCAAAACTACACTTTAGAAGCGAAGATGGAGGCAGATGCTCGCTTATATAACACATGGAGAAAAGCTCCGAGCCGATCCGCCATGACACCACGTAAACAATGAGCGATTCCGGCGCAGGACGCGATGACGTCAGACTGGAAGTGTTTACGCTGTGGACTTCTGGCCTTCAAAATAAGATAATGGCCGTTAATGGAGCCAGCGAGAGGCACTCTGGACATTATAATCCGTTAATTTGGTGGGCTCAGAATGGGTTTTAATAATAAACTTTTAAGAAGCAGTGAAAATGTTTGATCTCTAAGCTCACAAACGCAATACGTTGCAAGCTTTGTAGATCGGCTTTTTTCACTAGTTTGGGTCACAAGGAGAATTTTTTTCTTTTGGATTTTGAACTACAACGTTTGGGAACCACTGATCTAGATCCTTCATACAGATGTATCCTGGCCTGGCTCGCTCGCCAGTACTTTCCACCCACACATCTTTCTTTAGTACGTCCACATAGGAGGTGTGGGAGGAACTGGTGATCGATGTCTGTGTGTGTTCTGTGTTGGTTCCCATCGCACAAGCTTCATGGCTGGGAGTGGGACCTCCCTGTCTCAGGCTGCCTTGGCCAGCCTCATTCTCCTGGCTGCTATCATATCACTCACTTTTTGTAGCCGCTTGCAGGTAGCGTGCTCGTTCTGGTTGTTGTTCAGAACAGCACGCAGACATCCAGGGGTCTCTTATTACACACTATTTATCCATGTACAGCATACAAGAAAAAAGAAATACACTTACACTGTACCCATCCCCATCCCCCCCTACCAAAGTAATACAAAAAAGCTTAATTGATCAATCAGTCTAATCCATTCAACTAGATTAGGCAGGGGGACACAATTGTAAAATGACTTGAAGTCAGTGGCCAACAAAAATGAACAAATGTCACAGTTTGACCGTTTGTTGTGTGCTATATAGGTCTGACACAACAATGGACATGTTGTGTCTATTAATTATTAGGGCCTGATTTATTCTGCATTCATGCATTTTGATGCACATATATGTATGTGACAGTCCTTAGTGCACAGGCTTTGTTTTTAAGAAAATAGGAACTATATATTTCAGTATGTTCTATGCAAGGATCCCAGGCATGGACAGGCACGTCTTTGTGAAAGAAATATTGAAGACAGACTTGCAAGGTGAAGTGTTTACTGTACATGTTTGTATGAATGAAAGGTTTTTGCATTTTGGTTATGTCTGAGGCCTGAGCACCCAGCTGATGAGAGCACGGGCTCTTATGATGTGTTTCATGAACCATTAGTTGAGAGCTCTACCATCTTTCAGACCAGACCGATAATTAGGATGAAAAGAAACATGATGGACAGTGCACTGCAGATGGAGAACAACATCCTCTCAAAATTCAGAAATAGTTGCTAAAAAAGGATGGGGATGGCATGTACTCGGACTGCACTCAAAACTCATCTGTTGCTACCTGCCTACATGAAAGAAATATAAAATAAAACAAGGCTACATCATTTTGAAAGTACTGAGATGTACTTAAGGAGTAAACATACTGTAGATGTAATTTCTGGCTGTTTTGTTTCTTTGTACAATGAAAAAGGTCTTTATAGGCTACTGTACATTTGATACTTGTACTTTTACTTTTGATACTTAAATACATTTTAATATCAGATACCTTTCTACATGTGAACTACAACACTTCTTATGGAAGATTTTAATTTTTACAATAGTGAAATATCTGTAAGATGTAAGATATCTGTACTTTTACTCAAGTAATGCCTTTCAAGTATATGTGCCACTGGTTTTTTTCACCATGTTAAACGTGTAAGAAATCATGAAGCAGTTGCACCTTTGTTACATGGGAGTTGGAGCTGCTACCTTTGCGCCATAAAAGTAATAAAATAATAAATATTAGGAATCTGGAATGGGGCCACACAAACGCTCCCCAGGGGCCGGGTTCGGCCCACGGGTCCAGCACTTAGTCACCAGGCACTAAACCTCCAGACGCACGCCTATGACACTCCACCCCTGCTCCAGTTTTGTGTTTGTGCACAAGAGTGATGAGTCCACGACGATCTGTCACAATCGATTTAGCCACTTATATATTATATTTTTTATCAACAGACCTCAATAACTCTCAATAAAAAAGAAAAAAAAAGAAAACTCCAGCCCTGTCCACGCACCATCAAAATGACATTTAAAGTAAAAAAAGAAAAGAAAAAAGAGAGAGACTGGCCAGCCAAGCCACAGACCAAACAGCCTGAGTCTTGTCAAGTATATCGCCCTGTTGCCTCCTGCATGATGGCGAGGACCAATTCCTACATTATTCTGAGAGTGAGTGTTCCCCAAGTGGTCTAACCCCCTGCAGTGACAAGACTCTGACTCCATTTCAACACAAATGGTAATTTCTCTTTCTCTATATATAAATGGTTTCTGTAGAGTTGTTGTTGAGCAATAACAGACAGACAATACATCAGTATTTATAGATATGAGTCTGCTCTCTGTTCTCCGCTCATCTGTTGTTCTCTCTGAACACCAACACAGATGCCTGTCTGAATGACATGAAGTGTGTGTGTGTGTGTGTGTGTGTGTGTGTGTGTGTGTGTGTGTGTGTGTGTGTGTGTGTGTGTGTGTGCGTGCGTGCGTGCGTGCGTGCGTGCGTGCGTGCGTGCGTGCGTGGGCATGCGTGTTTGTGTGTGACTGTGTGTGTGTATGTGTGAGTGTATGACTGTGCTTTCTGTAAGTGTGTCTGTCTGTCTGTCTGTCTGTCTGTCTGTCTGTCTGTCTGTCTGTCTGTCTGTCTGTCTGTCTGTCTGTCTGTCTGTCTGCCTGCCTGTCTGTCTGTCTCTGTCTGCTCCTCCACTCTTTCTGAAACATACTGCACAGATCGGCTTGATGCACAATATTTTCTATGTAGGCACAAGGCAGGCATGGCATCAATGCTGGCCACCTAACCACCCACCACAGTAGCACGCTTTCGGTGCAGAAAGTTGTGCGGTAAGTACTGGAAGCTGCCTGTTGTGCTCCACCTCAGCAATCCATATCCCAGGGGTCTATCCTTATTGTTACAGGGATACATGGTGTTCTCGGCTGATACCGAAAATAAGCCTCTCTGACTACTGACTTACTTACTTACCCCTACACCAACCGCCACCCCTGGGCTGTAAAACATCTATCAGGAGACCACAAGGCCAGGTAAATATGAATTCCCATAGGAAGGAGGTGTCATTCACTGCTGCCGTTTTTTTCTTTTTCTCCTTTGTACAATAATATTGTTTGTATCTGTTAATGACATGTATTATTGTGTTATTTTTTTAAGCTATGTTGATTAATTGAATACATTGGACAAAATGGAAACAAGTCTCCATGACTTCAATAATATTTTTTTGTATTTGTCACATTCCTAAGACGAAAAAAAAGAAGAAAAAAATATAGGTCTATATATACACCACCCACCACCACGCCACCCTACACTATACAGCAAGGGTCCTCAACAGGGGGTCCCGGACCCCTAGGGGATCCTCAGAGTTACTACAGGGGGTCCTCCAAATCTTTGAGTGATAGCAAGTTATTTTCCCCTTTTTTATATTAACCACTTGAACCCTAGCGTCCATATTCTGAGAACTGTAGCCAAAAATAGCACATCTACAAGCTCATAAGGAAAAGAGCAGACTAAATACAGAGTGAAAGGTCAAGTTTATTAAGTATTGACGGTTCAAGTGGTTAAATATCTGAAAACACAACTTGACATGAATCCAAAGTACACTGATGATTGTGCTGTCAATCAATGAAACTATATGGAATTTATATGAGATACTTAAAGTGTGGTTCCTGTGGAAATAAGCCTCGGCTTTCTAGGATCTCCTTTTAGTTGACCTTGTACCAGTGATTTGTACTGTCATGAAACTGTACTTTTTTCTATTGCAAACTTCTAATAAATTCTTCAATCAATCAATCAATCTATGCTAAGGTTGTGGGGGTCCCTCCCTGCTTCATCTCACTCTCAGCTAAGGGGTCCCTGGCCTGAAAACGTTGAAGACCCCTGCTACACAGTACACCACTCCTAAACCACCCACCACCCACCACCCTACACTCCATGCCTAATGCACCCACCACTCACACCACCCACAGCAGATGGACCACAGATTCCAGATTCGTTCTCTTTATTCTTTATCCCCCCCCCCTCTCTCCTTGCTGTTCATTTCAGATCAGCAGTAATACATTCATGGCTCTCCAATCCTCCCAGTGGGAGACTGGGAGGGGTTACTGGGGGTGACTGGGGTGTGTCACTATTGTTGGGAACTATATAGATTTGTCTATTGGACCCACCCCACCCCTCTCTGCACCCAGGCCAGTATGCACGCACGCACGCACGCGCGCACACACACACACACACACACACACACACACACACACACACACACACACACACACACACACACACACACACACACACACACACACACACACACACACACACACACACACATAGCCATAGGTGAACATTAGCTTCAGTACTGTACAGCACCTTGAGCTATTCTAAGTATGAAAAGGATATATGCGTGTGTGTGTGTGTGTGTGTGTGTGTGTGTGTGTGTGTGTGTGTGTGTGTGTGTGTGTGTGTGTGTGTGTGGAAGGGCAGGAATTTCATGGAGGCCATGGCCACCGTTGTCCCTCAGTTTGGCCTTGTGTCCCTCAAACCAATGGTCAATATGTTGACAGTAGACACCGGTGTCTCTTTCTTGTCATGTAGATACCAGTGTCTTTTGTTGAGATTCTGAAATCTTAACTCCCCCGAGTCCCCATCTTTAAACCAATCCAGTGACTTTGATTGGTGCAGGGCTGAGCATGGATCAGATTGTAAATACCATCATTTATCTAGGCTATTTCACTGCAGATTAGGTAATCAATATCATCCCTAACCCTTACATTTCTTTCAATGGACTAAAATATTGTTTTATTTGATAGCCTTCCTGCCCAGGCACTAGGACTTTGTGTTTCTCTGAGGCCAACCTTACCTAATCTATATTTGCGTCTAGATTGTGGTCATGATAACTTATTTGTCAACACTTAACCTTTTTTATGTTTTATGATACCTCTCAATAATAATAATAATAATAAATTATATGATTGATTGATTGATTGATTGATCGATTGCTTTTTCTTTATTAAAGTCTCATGCTTGAAAGGAAGCCCAGCCCATATATGGACTTACAGGGCACTTTTACTTTTCATTTGACAGATTAGATAGACAATGAACCAACATAACAATTCACAAACACTGATCAAATGAATAACCAACGTAAACACTCAAGCTGTCTTTCAATGTTATATGAGATACATAAAGTGTGGTTCCTGTGTAAATAAGCCATAACATAAGGCTTTCTAGGATCTCCTTTTAGTTTACCTTGTACCAGTGATTTGTGCTGTCATGAAGCTGTACTTTTCTTTATTGCAAACTGCTAATAAATTCTTCAATCAATCAATCAATCAATCAATCAATCAATCAATCAATCAATCCTGTTGATTGTGTGTGTGTGCAAAGCCTCCCTAGCAAATCCCTAGCCTCCTTCAAAATTGGTATGAAAAGTCACCTTCAGACAGCTGCTACCCGTGACTTGTAAATAGACTAAGCCCCCATGCCCCCCCCCCCCCCTTCTTTATTATTCTTTTTTCTGCCTTTGTATTTGATGTTATGCTTTTGAAACTGATATTATCCTAGATAAAGTACTATGTTCTATCCGTCTGTTTTTCAATGTTATATGAGATACTTAAAGTGTGGTTCCTGTGGAAATAAGCCTTGGCTTTCTAGGATCTCCTTTTAGTTGACCTTGTACCAGTGATTTGTACTGTCATGAAACTGTACTTTTTTCTATTGCAAACTTCTAATAAATTCTTCAATCAATCAATCAATCAATCAATCAATCAATCAATCAATCAATCAATGTATGTGTGTGTGTGTGTGTGTGTGTGTGTGTGTGTACACACACACTCATACAAACAAAGATATTGATTGATTGATTGATTGAAGACTTTATTAGAAGTTTGCATAGGAAAAGGTACAGTTTCATGACGGTACAGTTCACTGGTACAAGGTCTACTAAAAGGAGATCCATGAAAAGACTAAGCTTATTTCCACTGGAAACCATTGAAGTATCTCATATAACATTGAATGACAGACAAATAGAACACAGTACTATGCAGTAGATATGTAAAGAAAAACAAAAAAGAAAACAGTAAGTCTAAATAAACAGTATATACAAAGAAGGGGCAGGGGAGGGTAGGGTTGGGCTAGGTTAGTTTTTTACCAGTTGCGAATGGCTGCTGCCTGTAAGTGATTCTTCAGGGCAATTTTAAAGGATGCTAGTGATCCACACTCCTTTATGACCTTCGGTAAGGCTTTCCACATTTTGGTGGTATAGCAGAAAAAGGAGTTTGACCCTTTGTTGGTTTTGACTCTGGGTTGAAAGTGATCTGTGGCGCTGCCTCTGGTGTTGTAATTATGGACATCCTTAATGTTTATAAAGTATTTTGACAGGTACTTGGGTATCATAGTGGTGTAGTGTATCTTGTACACCAGGCCCATTGCAAGTTGCTGTACTCTGTCATCTACTCTGAGCCACCCCACTCTTAACTGGTGAGTAGCGGTGAGGTGAGTCTGATAGGGAAGGTGAAGTAGGACCCTAATTAGTTTATTTTGGGCTGTTTGGAGTTTAGTTTTTAGGGCTTGTGGGGCGTCACGATACCATACGTGGACTCCGTAGTCAAAGAGGGGCTGGATTATTGCACCAGCTATGGTCTTCAGTGTGTTGAAATTGACCATTGGGGCGATCCTCTGTAGGAAACGAGTCCGTTGGTTGATTTTATTTATTACTTTAGAAGTCATCTTTTCACTGGAAAGATTAGCTTCAAGGATACATCCTAAGTAAGAGATTTCGTTTTTTCGTGTTATGACCTTGTCACCCACTTTGATTGTGAAGTTATCGACTTTTTTGAGGTTATGATTTGATCCAAAGAGGATGGACTCAGTTTTTCCCAGATGAATTGATAATTTGTTGTCATTAAGCCATGTGCAGATCTTACTTAGTTCAGAGTTAAGTGTCTTTTCAACCTGCAAGTGGTCCTTGCCCGAGACTAGGAGAGCCGAGTCATCCGCGAACAGGAACAGGTTGCAGTCACAAGCAGATGCCATGTCGTTCACATATATTAGGAACAACAGAGGTCCCAGTATGCTACCTTGAGGAACACCACAGCTTACTGGGAGGGGGGGGGACAGGGTACCGTTAATCTCCACCACCTGTTCCCTCCCCACCAGGTAAGATTGCATCCAACTCACTGCTGCGCTGTCAAGACCGATGGCTTTTAGTTTCTCAATCAGAATAGAATGATTTACGGTGTCAAATGCCTTCTGGAGGTCCATCATGACCATGCCGCTATATTTGCCGTCATCCGCTTCGCGTTTGATTTGGTCAGTCAAATACAGAAGGCATGTGTCTATTTATATATATATAAATAGATATGGCCAGGGCCTACAATACATAAATAGCCTATTATATATGTGTATTTCTGCCCAGGGAAGGGAGCTGCATGGAGCCTCTATGCATGGATCTGACCGCAAGAGGAGCTCTGCAAGGGGAGGACACGGCCCTCTGTGTGTGTGTATGTGTGCATTCATACAAAGATATATATATAGCCTATAGATATATGGCCAGGGCCTACAATACATAAATAGCCTAATATAATATATGTGTATTTCTGCACAGGGAGCTGCATGGAGCCTCTATGCATGGATCTGACCGCAAGAGGAGCTCTGCAAGGGGAGGACACGGCCCTCTGTGTGTGTGCCCGTCACGTGGTCGTGCCCCAAAGTGCGGAAGCGGAAGCGGAAACGGCGTGTCGTACTGCCAACAGCTGAGCAGCGTTGTGTGCTAATGTGCATTGCTAGCAGCGTTAGCAGCAGGAGCTAGCATCCAGCAGCAAGCAGCAACCAGAGCAGTGTGTGTGTGTGTGCGTGGTGTGTGTGTGTGGTGTGTGTGTCAGTATGATGGCGGAGCTGGTGCAGGGACAGGCCGCGCTGGGCCAGCCGGGGCTGAAGTCAGACGGCCTGGCCGATGCTTTACAGAGGGCCCGGCAGGTAAAACTCTTAACACCCGGGGCTCCGAGCCCACGACACGCCCGAAGCGGAGCCGCTCCGACGCGGAACAAACACTTTTATTCGAACTCACACACCAATGTCTTGCTGGGTAGTTTCTGGCAAAGCTTGGGTGCTATGAACACATACTCTCTCACTCATACTCTCTCTCTCTCTCTGTCACACACACTCACACACACTCACGCATACTACTAGCTATGCTAACTAGCTCGGGCAAAGCAGTTTAGGAGTTGTGGACGAGGCCACTTGTTGCTGTGTGTTTGCAGACAGGGCTTGTTGTCAAGAGTTCACACAGTTGGAGTTTGGGAGTTTGAAACAATGTCGGGGGAGCAGGACAGAAGTTTGGACACACGTGTCACTCACACACACGGCACACGCACTCAATACTAGAGACACAACCTGTTGGCCGCTAACTTAGCTGGCCAAAGTTAAAGGGACTCGACCCCCACGGCCTAAAGGCTTAAATCCCACTCAATCACTGTGGATCGAAGCCTGCCGTTCGTTGTTGTTGTTTTTTTTAGTGCGTGGACGTGTAAATGAAAGTAAGTGATCTGTGTGGGGCTGACGGTGTAATAGTTGTGGTTGGACTCCCCTCCCCCTATAGCCATGGTGTTTACTGTAACACAAAAACTAGGCTGCCGTTATGCAACGCTCTTCCACAGCCCCATATATGCTCTGTGGGGGTGTGTCTGTCCGCCTATACATACATTTATAAGTTTAACACTTGAAATATGGTGTGAGTTTGGGGGGAGCACACGGGGGAGGGGATACGAGTCAGACGATTGAATTGGTAGACCTAAAATGAACGTAGTTGTCTTGAATTAGTGATCCATATGTTGGGGAATATGTAACAGAAATAGCTTGCTTCTTCACCCCGAGCTGGCTCTGATTTCTGAAGGCCAGAAAGTAGGACTACTTATCAGTTTGATACTTGGGTTATCAATTGATTTAGTAGAAGTTGCATTAGTGATGCAAGTGAGTAAGAGGAGGACGTGGCAGTTCATTAGTGAACCTATGTTGAGTAGGTTTAGTGAGACAGCACCACCGGCTCTGATCGTGTGTGATGTCATAAGTGGAAGTGAGACAGTGATTATAGGATCTGTGGCGTTGCAACTAAAGCAGCTTCTGCTCGCTCACACACACTGATCACACACACACACACACACACACACACACACACACACACACACACACACACACACACACACACACACACACACTCTCTCTCACGTTTTCAATCAGTATCAGTTTTTACTGTTCGCTAGGCAGGTGGGATTGGAATCCCAAACCCTGGCACTGTTGTAACTTTACACTTGGATCGACCCTAGAGATTGTGAGAGTATTTTGAGTTGATAATATTGATACATTCATCAATGTAGGCTATGTGTATATATACATATAGTCTATATATGTATATGTATGTATGTATTAGGGGTGGGCGATATGGTGATAATTATCGTTGAGACGATACAATGTCTCCACGATATGCCTTTTCAGAGATATCGTGATACAAATGAGGGAGCCTTGTAAAACATCCTGTTTAATCGTTAATACAGAGGTTCATTGCAGAATTCAATTTAAACCTGCATTTTGGTCTAAATCAGTAGTTCTCAAACTTTAAAATGTCAAGGTCTCTACTTAACTCTTGACAGTATACTAATGAAACCAAATGTCCATTTTGGTTTTATTTGTATACTGTCAGAGTTACATACTTGTAAAGTTCAATTTAGACTCCCAAAAGGAACCCAGAGAGTCTAGTTGTTGTCAAGTACCTTGAAAAATAACCATAAAAACCAACGTGAAAAATAATCGTGGTAAAATCGTGTATCGTGATACAGCTTGGGAAAATATTGTGGTATTGTATTTTTCCATATCGCCCACCCCTAGTATGTAATATCATATGCACTTGTGTATTCATGTATGAATGTGTGTGTACACCAGGGACACATAAGTCCTGATTGGCTGGAGGGTGTGCAATGTGCATTACTAGTTTTATAAACATCGCATTTCAGCGTTTTAAATGAAAGAGTATTTAAACTGACTGTAACTAGGTCATTATTAAGGCTTCTCATTCTTTGTTGTGTACTATTGCCTCTAATTTTCCACAGTAGGCCTATAGCTCAATATTCAAAGTGTTGCAAATTGCCATCGTTTAAGCTAGGACTGGGCAATTGAGCAGAAATATCTTTAAACCAACACCTAGGTTAATTGAATAAGTAAGAAGCAGTGTTTGTTCTTTCCCCCTGTATATATCAAATAATTAACATGATATATTTTTATGTTTTATAATAAACCAAATCATGTCTTAGTTAACCATTGACAAACCATTTGTAAAAATAGCGAGCTCAATATTTACAGTGCAGACCTCGTCAGAGAGGGCAGTGTAAATATATTGGTGTATAAAACAATCATCAAAAGTTTGAAATCGTGATATTGATTTGTTTGAAGTCCTATCACCCAGCCCAAGTTTAAGAATGATGGTATGGAGGTGAACTGTTGAGGTTGTGTGTGTATATAATATATACAGTATATGTTTGGCTGTGTATACGGTATACAGTTGCACTCCAAATTATTCACTCCCCACTGCAAATTATTTTTGGAGCTGTGTGGAACACAAGCTCCCTATACGTGGCCGTGTGTGTGGGTATGTCTGTGTGTCTGTGTGTCTGTCTGTCTGTCTGTCTGTCTGTCTGTCTGTAGCCTACAGTACCTTTTGTGACCACACGAGGGCGCTGTTGTTCAGGCCAGGCCAGACACACACACACACACACACACACACACACACACACACACACACACACACACACACACACACACACACACACACAGCTCCACTTCGAACAGAGGTTCGATTTTTTTATAAAATGCAGCTGTTTGTAATAAACAAAGCAAACAAGAACAATTTAAATGGCTCAACATGACTACAATTACAAGTGTTTTATCCAAATTCAACACAATTTGAGGTTAAGAGACCCGATGAAATTTTGATTCATTAGCTAGACACCAGCTTCTGCTAGCTTCCCCTAGGAATCTTGACACATTCTTCATGTGCAATGACCTCCAGTTCACAAATATTGTTGGATTTGTGTTTTGCATCAGTCTTACAAAATCCACAAAAAATGTTCTATAGGGTTGGGTTCTAGTCCTTGACTCGGGAGTCGAATATAATTCCAATATGAAAAAAAGAAGCGTAACGAATCTAATGAAGACAAATGTCTTGACCTACCAATGTGTTAACTAATGTTTTCATCATGTCATGCACAATCAACTATAAAGTTTGAGTGCATGCGCTGCATAAAGCAAGTAATATGATCATCACCTCTGCCACGCTAGTACGCTACCCAGTGCGTCTGTGTGCTCGGCCGCTTGCCTGTGTGTGTCTGAAACTTAAGAAATACAACTTTATTGATAAAAGAAATCAGCAGAACTCGGGAATTATATTTATTATAATTATCAGACAAATTTGATTGGGAATATAATATATATTGCATAAAAAGTGACGCACGTCATGCTACGGGTGTCTGAATAACCGTGGACACCCCAATGTTATGCATGCATACAAAGAAAAGCAGCCCAAAGTAACACACATTTGTAACGTGGAGCTGTCGAGGAGCATATCAGCTTGCTATCCACTTCCTCCTTGTTGTGGTTGTGGGTGTTTTCGGCTAGTGTTGCATAGGAGTGATTGTATTCAGGCTGAACGATTAATAATTTTTAAGCCAAAATCATGATTTGGAACCACGCAATTAGCGAATCGCAAAGGCTACATTTTTATTCATATAATCATAATGTGCAACGACAGCGAGCGAGTTTGACCCTCACCCGATGTATAACTATATGGTCTCACCCAGTGTTTACAACAATGCAGAAAATCGTAATATCGGTCAGAAAAATCGCAATTGGATATTTCCTCAAAATTGTTCGGGCCTAGATTGCAAGGGGTAGTTGTCCCTTTGAGCTTGAGTTGTACTTGGTTGCGCATGAATGTCGCACTCGCAACTAAGCACAACACATCACAGTGCGCGCAACTATATGTATAAATTAGGCTTCATAAATACTTGACCTGCAAAATGGCCTCACAAGAACAACAGTATAACAAAGCGAAGCCCTCACACCTACGCTACACCGCTGATCAATGTGTACATATATGGAATTCTCTGTCATCAGTTTATAGCCATATATGGAGCTTACTGCTTTGTTTGCGCCTTATGCCATGATGACAAATTGAGGTAAGACAACACACTTCATAATTGGGCGTAGCCTAGCCTGGGATCAATAACGGGTTTCTGTACTTTCTGAACCTTCTCGGGAGCTGAAATGACATGACATGTTGTAGTCATCAGGCGGACTACAGGTGGCCGGAACCACGCTACTGCTGTGCACCTCCAAAATATTTAAAATTGGTTTAAGCAATATCACACAAGAGGGTGTGTGTGTTATCGTGAATATGGGCATGCCTGCGTTGCTGCAGGAACGAGCCTGAGGAGAGTTCCATAGGCAGCGCAGAAGTGCCGATAATCATGATAACACACACCCTCAAGTGTAATATTGCGATTAATATACAACAGTTACCATTAAAACAACGCGTCGACATCATTTCATTGTAATTAAGATATTCGATAGAAATGTGTAATTTTTTAAAGCCACATTTAGCACTCTGTCCCTGAACTTCACATGAAACTGCTAGCGTAGCCGCTTACAAGACATCGCCTATGATACCAATTTCAACCAATCAGATTGCCTCGTCGGAACTACCTGTTGTATAAATTGGTATAATCGTTTGGTATGTTCATCTCTTATTCTAACTAGGTATGTTAACAATTAATCTAAAATTGATAAATGCCGCTAATACATTATCCAATTAAACTATTACAATTAATTGTTTTATTTTATTCTTCGGAAAAAGAATAAAAATAGCGTCAACAAGGAGTCTCCTTGTTGACGCTTGTTAATATTATATACATCAAGGCAGTTATGTTTCTGCACTCATTTTCGGTTTCGGACAAGATATATCCAGTTGGTCCTAAAAAATGCTGCTTATCAATTAATCGGTTAATCGATCGAGGATCAAGGTTATCAACTATCAATTAATGAAGGATCCTTAATTCTAACTCGTAATGCGACTAGCAAGAATAAATGAATTGATTCACATTATAACGGAAATAACCTTAACGTCATTTTGTAGAATGTTGTAGTCATCAGGTGGTCGGAACCACCATTTATAAAGTTATATTAATTATGCCAGTTCTTTGTATATTTGGGTTATTTCTCATATCATATATTATTTTCCAATGTTCAATTAGCCTGAATTTTCGTTTCACTCCATTATTCTGTCTGAAAGCCTTTCCTTCTGCAGCCGTTTCTGCGATGGGCATTGACAAAGAGACCGTTTTCGCTATTGGTTCAACCCTTCGATAGTAGCAAAGCAGATGAAGTCCTTATTCGTGTTATGTGGCTGGCTAACCGGTTGCTACTTGCTAACCAAAGAAACCGGCAGAAAAGGAGCGCTACTTGTAATCAAACACGGTAAAATATGTCTGCTACTGATGTTTCATAGCGAGATTGATACTGCAGCGGGCGACACCATGTTTGGGAATGTCCCGGTCCGGCACTGTTGTTTGACGTCATCGAGTTGAAACGACGCTAATTTGCTGTACAGATTCTAGCAAGCGTCACCAGATCTGAATTACCTGAACATCTTATTTTAATGGGCGTGGCTAGAGATTCAGGGACTGGAGCAAGGCTAATGTTCAATACCAAAAACAATTAAATCTTAAATCGCAGTTATTTGTGTGACAATTAATCGTAAACTTAAATGTTGTAATTGTGATCGTAATCTTGGCGGTGGTGGTCTGATGGAATCCTTGAGCTAGTAATTGGAGAGGGGCCTTTTGTAGCCCTCTTTTAGGTGGCATCACCCAGCATTGTGCATTTCCACAGAGCTTATCTAGACCAGAGTCAGTACACTACAGTAGTTGAACCTGTGCCTCCAATTTACAATACAAATGTAGGTAATTATCAGATGGTTAAAGGTAATGAATCCTAGGCAACAGACAACAGGCTAAGTGGTCAAGTAAATAGACTGGTAGGAAAACGAGTGCTGCAAAGTAACCGGGGTAGCAGATAAACATCAAACCAAGAATCGGTTTAAACCAGTGGTTTAAACAATCATAAATAATCATATTTGAACTGGGGGACCCCCCACCCTGACAAGCATATGGGATGTAGGAGTTGAAGCATTTTGACTACATTTGATTGCCGTACAATTAATATCACCTGGTTCCACAGATATATATTGTGAAATCCGATCTACAATCATGCTTGTAGATCTGCTATTTTCTTCTCCTAGTTGTTATAGGATGGGTACAATGCAGAGGACAAATTTCACACGTATGTGCAAATGTACTGTGAAAGAAACACCCCAAGAAATCCAAGAAATCTGGGGACCCCCCCCCCCCCCAAAAAAAAAAAAAAATCAAATGGTTGAGAACCACTGGTCTAAATATAACCAGTATGACGAGGTCAAGCAGAATTAATTATTAATATATATCAGACCAGTTACCCATATATGGAGATCCATGTATATGGAGATATGGGCATATTGGTTGGATCGGCGGTTCTACAAAAAATGTTTCATACATACAACTGTACATTGGGCAAGTACAGTAACGGCAGGGGAAGCAGCTAAGAACATGGGCAAAAATGGGCAGACATGCTTACTCGGTTACTTCTTATGTGAAAGTCCCATGACGTCTGACATCAGACATACATACAATCCCTTTTATGCCCATATATGGAGATCCCTGTCTGTAGAACCAACCGTGTGCTGTGAGACCCCAGACATGCGTCTGTGCGTGTCAATATATGTCTCTGTCCTTGTCCCCTTTTATAGGCATAAAACAAAAGGCATCATTTGGGAATCAGATGTAGAGGTCAGCTCCATATATGGAGTAATGGAGATCTAGGTGATGATCCAGTCGTCTCCATGTATGGATATCCAGGGTATGATCTTTGATAAGGTGATGTCAAGTGATGTCACAACGTCAACAAATTTGAGGCGTTACAGAAGGCTTACTGACAAGATGTCTCTTTCAATAACATACATAGTGTCTGTTGACAAGCAGTCTAAATACTGTAAAAGTAACCAACGTGCATAATGTTTATCTAAAAGGGCAACAAGTACTTACACAAATGAAATGTGTGTTAGGAGGACAGTGGTTCTCAACCTTTTCAGGCTGCGACCCCACCCTACGAGTGGAGGCATAACATTTTGTATAACACTGTTCTATTGTGAAAATGGCAGATCTACATGCTCACAACGCCTCACGTTGCAAGGCGTTGTGAGCATGTAGATTGGCTATTTTCACAATTTCTGCCTCTAATATTTGACAATTTGGCAAATGTTTGATTTGTCATTTTAGAGGTACGTTTTTAAATTGTTACTTTAGAAATGTGCACATACCCTCTCTATACAGTTAAACTTTATGTTGGTTTGTTTACTGTTGAGTGAGAAAACAATGTTGTTGCACATTAAGATAATCATCTGGGGACCCCCCAGAATAATCTGGGGACCCCTCCTGGGGGTGCCGACCCACAGGTTGAGAACCACTGTGTTAGGAGATTGTGTGGAGTCTGAAGAAGTGTTTTCAGACCAGCAGAAAATGAGGGGAGTATGCAGTGAGTCCTGATTGACGATGGAGTTTAGAGCTCATTTCACAGATTGAGAGCCTTGAGGGTGAAGAGTCTGGGTTGCTTTGAGCGATGGCCAGGGTGTGTTAGGGACGTCTCGTTTCCTACGTAGATCTGTATTGTTCTGCTGCATGAAAACATCTCAGATGAAGAGATGGATGGAGAGGTGACGGAAGCAGCAGCACTGCTCTTTTCTCTTCTCCTCAACTCTTTGTTGTCACTGCTCAAGGTTTGTGTGTGTGTGTGTGTGTGTGTGTGTGTGTGTGTGTGTGTGTGTGTGTGTGTGTGTGTGTGTGTGTGTGTGTGTGTGTGTGTGTGTGTGTGTGTGTGTGTGTGTGTGTGTGTGTGTGTGTGTGTGTGTGTGTGTGTGTGTGTGTGTGTGTGTGTGTGTGTGTGTACGAATATTTTATTAGTTACAATGAACAAACAACATAATGTACAGTAGTCACATTTAAGATGCAGCCCGGTACAGATACAGTTGGAACATCCTGCCCAACAGGAACATCCATAATAAGGCCTTTTACAGTCTTTTTTACATTGGAAGTCCTTGGCACTCAGTTTGCAAACATAGCAACAGAAACACAATAACATTTGTTGCATCTACAAACAATAAAAATACATTATATAAAGTGGGGGTGGGTGGTAAAAGAAGGGAGAAGTGCTGGCTACCTTCGCCTCTGGTCACCAGAAAGGTGAATTTTCAGGGCCCTTTTGAAGGAGGCCAGCGATTTACATGTTTTAAGGGAAATCGTCAAGGATTCCACACTTGTGTGGCAGTGTTGTAAAAAATATTTTTACCATGGGTTTGTATGATCAAATCGTTGTGTTGTGTGTTTGTGAGATAGTTTGAATTTGTAAGGAGTGTTGTGTTGCTATGTGAGCTGGTTAAGGCCACCAGGTTGAGCTAGCTGGGCCAACCGCTTATCAGGGTCTGTAACACGAGTTTAAGGCTAGTCTAAAGTCTAAACTAGGATATCTTTGTTTGAAAACGTAACGTTTTCTACGTTTTTCCCCCAATCATCCACACTTATGATATTGGGTGGGAGGCAAACAATTAAAAAGCCTGGCCAACATATACAGTAGAACACCTATCAACCACCCGGGCATGATCTAGTCGCCAACACACGCCACCCAAATGGGAAACACCTATCCAGTACACCTCGTGAGAGTGAGACCCAATGGGTATTGGCCCAGTTGCCAGCGCATGCTGCCGCAGCGTGTCCCAGACGATACTGACAGTTTGCTCGCGCGAGATGTGCACCTACTTCATACACATTGGGTGGGGTTATTATATTAACATCTCTGATTGTTTCAATTTATCAACATCCAAGTGGATTGCAGTTTTTTATTCACCAAGGTAGACAGCTGTAGAAAGTTGAACTCCTTATTCTCCTGTCCCCTGGCAGAAAGCCCCTGCCTCAGAGCGCAAATATCAGAGTTGCTGCAGCATGCCATCTCTCCTCTTGCTCTGGTCAACAGCATGTTGCTTTAGATCAGTCGCTTTGTATCTGTTGTTTACTGTGTGTGACACAACATCAGGGCTTTGAGGGCGTATCAGATCTACAAATACACATTAAATCCTGTAAATGGTTGTATCCTGTACTTGATGTTAATTCTTGCAGCACGAGCCCTTAGGGCATCGGATTAAAGATTTTTGTATTAATTAGCCTGTCTGGCCACCAGTTGATCATGGCTTCAGCACAGCAACAGAGGAGTAGGTGAGAGAAGCACACACAATATGAATATAGGCCATAGGGAAAAATCTTAACGGTAGGGGTACAGAATATCTTGAGAAACCTCCCTTCCGATGCCAATGAGTGTACCACCCGTGCATCCAATAAATACAAAGTTAGTTTGGAGTGCTGAATCAATATTTGAATGCAGTGCTGGTCGGTGAGTTCAACTTGAACCTCCGAGTCGCTGTTCGTCGTGGGTGTATCGGATAGACTTGAGGGACTGGAGCAGTCATTTTCTGAAGTTTGTTGTCGGGTCATATAACATACAGTAAGCATACGGTAGCACAATACTTACTGTATGTATGTGTAAACTTGGCACCTGTGATGTTCTTGGCTCACTCTGATGGAGGATAGCAGGAATGCTCTCTACCTTGGGGGCATGCATGTCATCCTTCAAGCGTAATGACTTGACTGGAAGGATGCAACCTGGGTTTTTAATGCCCCCAGGTAGAGAGCTAGGATCAGAATTTGCAGCCTTTTATGTGAAATTATCGTACATTTAGGATTTATTTTTGTAAGGTGGTTAAAATTATCGTACAAATGTTGTGATAATTATCGTACATCTGGCAACAATGATGCATACATGCACGTCGACAAAGCTATCATGATCACAGAAAGGGGAAATTCTTTGAATGTACAGTCGTTGTCTGACAACATGTAGTCTGGGATCACTTTACTTTACGGGGTTTGATCCGGTCGGGAGCGGAAACCACTTTACGCCATGTTGTAGTCCTAGACGGACTACACTTTGGCCGGAACTATCAACCGGATTCAGTTTTAACCCAAAATATTCCCCTGCACCCAAGGACATAGTTTTAGGGCCTACCTAATAAACACCTTGATGCTACGTAGTTTTGCTTTCGGAAAAAAACGTTTGGTATGTGCATCTTTTAGTCCAACTCGTAGCGACTGGCAAGACTACACTACTCTCGAGCATTTTAATAGTGATTGGGGAAACAAACGAGCAGAACTAAATCAAAGCGACGCCGCTTCTTCTAGTGGTTTCCGCGCTTTAGGCGGAAACCAAACGGTCTGTTGTGAACGAACACCAGGCTTTCTCCCCAGAAAGACTGGTAGGCGAGGTTAGACAACATGTGCTTAGTCAAATGACTGTCAAATGTGATATGCCCAGTGGATGTGAAGGGTCACCTTACGTGTATTTTCAGGCTTTCAGGCTATTTAAATATTAGGCTTGATAAGGTCAGGTGTGTTTAAACTAATTTGTGGTTGGACATAATTTGATTTTCATCTTAAAAACTACATTTTCCAAAGAAGACAAAGCAGATTAGTGTAGAATATGTATTCCAAAGGGCCGTTTATACAATGGCTATAATATTAACGCTAACTATTATCATCAAGTCATTCTGAAGTCGATGGCAGAGTTCACACCACAACTATTACGACAACGATGGTGGTGAGCGATATCGTTTGGATCACTTTAACAGCAATTTCATCAATGATAGAAACATTAACAGGCAATCAAAATCCATCAGAACAAGACATATGGGATGGAACCTCTCTGACTCACCCACTGAATCAATGGCAGTTTTGTTATTAATGGAGATGGGACTATGTTGAATAGCTACGGTAGCCAGCAGGTTGGCTAGCTGACATTACCCCAGGTAGCTAAGCCTAAAACTATCTTGCCTCCTTATAATTCATAATCAGTCAGACACAATGTGGAATCGTTGCCACCCATAACCATTAGAAGTAGATTTTTACGCTGTTTCTGTTAAACTGTGTTCTAATAATAACACAACCTGGATTCGAACATTGTACGTGTCAATGTGCGTACTAGTGCTAAGGAGATGATATCTAAAGTCCCCTTCCGCTCATAAGATGCCATATTCTGTGTAGACACAGACCCTAAATGAAAGTCCTTCATAAGTTTGCAGTGTCTGTGTTCTGCCGTTGTCTGGTGATGTGTGTGTATCTGGCCAGCAGCTAGAGATCCCATAGCCTGCTGGCTGTGTAACCATGACGACGGATCACATAGCCCGAACTCCCAATCTCTGGTGTTTACACAAAAACGCTAATAATCAGCTTACATTTTTGGAAAGTGAAAAACGAGCTTCCTCACTGTCTGCATACTATGCTAATGGTCAATGTCTGTGTGCAAGTTGAGGTCAATTGCTCAACCCACTGAGGAGAGAAATTACATATAGGATTAAACTATTGTAATACATAGGATTAAACTATTTGTAATATATATATTTTGTATAAAGCAGTGGCACTATATCTTCATCAGATGTGAGAACTGGTGTTGGGTAGTGGTTCTCTTAATCCATTCATGGTTGATGATTATTCCTACTGTATGTGACGTCCATTGCCGTCACTCAATCCAGGTGGGCGCTAAAATGTGGTGGCGCAGTCGGTAGCGCTGTCGCCTCACAGCTAGAAGGTCCTGGGTTCGACTGCTCCGCGTCATCAGCGCCCACACACTAGGTGGGGTTGGCAAAAGGGCCTTTCTGTGTGGAGTTTGCATGTTCTTCCCGTGTTTCCTAGGGTAGATAGATACCCTCACAAAAATATGCAGTAATCCTGGTCTCTATAATGCCTGCCCCTGGCCAGCCAGGGCGCCAGATGGAGGGGAAAGGAACGTGTTCCTTCCACGCGCTACGTCCAACCGGGGAAACTCCCCCCTGTCAGGTGTTAAGAAGCGGCCTGCTCACTCCTCATGCACTGAAGGAAGCATGGGCTCAGTTTGGGGGTGGGATGTGACGTCTGGAGTAGCCGGATGGCACAGTTTGGTAGGACGCACATTACAGTAGAAGTTTTGGTGATGTTTCTTATGAGTGTGTGTACGGGGAGACGGTGTGTAGGTGCAGGTTCAGTTTGGGGGGTTGGCATCCTGACTGGCTGCATCACTGCCTGTTATGGGAACTGCAATGCAAAGGATTGTACACTTGTGCAGACAGCCAGACACGTCAATCCATGTATGACAGGCGTGTTGGCACCACACAGAATCATCAAAGATCGTAGCCATCGATCCCAACCAAAGACTGTTTCAGATGCAGATGCCACATGAAAAGTGCATCTGCAGCCACATGGCACTGGCAATAGATTGCTAAAGATCATCTTCCCCCAGACAGTCAGACCATATACATTCATTGATCAGAGAGAGGTTAAATACGGTCGCCATCGCCAATAACCCTTTTCTACTAATTTAGTAGATGTAGTAGAAGTAGATGTTTAAAACCTAGGAGTACAGTAGGAAGCTTGCACAATGCAACTTGAAAATGTTCCTTTTATTGATTATTATAATTGTTTTATTATTTATTTTCCTACATATGTTTGCTATTATTATTGATTCAGCTACAATGTCATGAGTAACAAGAACGTAATCATTTACACTCTTATGTTACGTACAGAAAACATATATAAGGATAAAGAACACTTTGAAACACTGGCGTTTAGACCGAATTACTGTAACGTCGGTCATCGGATCCTGAACAACGGTTACATTTCTGTGCAACCTTCCATTTCTTTAGACATAAACACTATAGATGTTTGCATTTGCACATTTTGCAGAGAAGATCACAAACCTGGTTATTGAACATCAAACCATGTGGTCACTAGGTCTGTCATGTTTATGAACTTATATGAATAATAACTTGATTTTTTCTGTCGTTGAATATTATGAAAAATGTGTTTTGGCTTTTAGGCGTTGTAAACAAAATGGTGCACCGACAGATATGACAAATAACTTACCGTACATAATTGAATGACTTTATACTATAAAAACCATGAATAGTGTAAATAGACGATCTACAAGCTCAAAAGATCCGTTTTGAGCTTGTAGATCTGCTATTTACACTATATTTGAAAATGTTTGTAAATATTTCAACATTTTCCGAATGGAAATGATGACGATGATGTTTATGCAAATAAATATTGAATAATTGCAATTATAATAATACATAATTGTGATTAGGCAATTATGTAATAATTGTGACAGGCCTAGTTGTGGCGATGACAAAAAAACCTGATCTGACTTTGTGTTACCAGTACCACTTGATCATGTTCATTGTAAACATTGATGGCCATCAAAGGTGTATTCAGTGATAATGAAAGTGGCCGGGGGTCATCTTGTCCCCAACTGGCCTTACAGCGTGAAAATGTTTAGTTTTTTATAGATTTTTTACACCATTATAATGTTCTCGTTTTGATCATTAGACCCAATCACTGAATATCAGTAGGCCTGCGTCTCCAGCTTCAGGATATGTATGATACTGATTTATTACGAGACTGTAGCATTTTATGAGTTCAGTTCAGTAGTTTACAATCTAGGCATTTAGCAGACGTTCTTAATTCAGAGCGACTGTGGTTCTCAACATTTATTTTGACCACCATAACTAAACATCATCATCAACGTAACTACGGCCATACTCTACCCTGATTGGTCGAGGACTGGCTGGCCACATCTGAAAACCGAATCTAGCTATGCTTGTAGTCGTAACACGGGCCATGGTGGAAGTACTTATATGGTCAGCACACATTCTAGTGAGGAGAATGAATGGAAAATGTATCAATTATATTTTTATTTGAATGAAATACAATCACTGATATACCTTTAACTTGGACACTGTCTTTCCCTGTGTTGTCAGATGGCTGTGAAGATGGGCAGTGAACAGATGTCCCATCTGAACAGCTCGTCAGCGAGTGTGGAAGCCTCACTCTACTACTCTGGACAGAAACGCCCAGGAGATGACGCAGGTGAGTCAGGAGATATTGATCACCATCTTCCTCGTTTCCTAGTTCAGTGGTTCTCAACCTGTGGGTCGGGACCCCCAGACGGGTCCCCAAATTATTTTGGTGGTGGTCGCCAGATGTTGAGCTAAACGTTAACGTTATTTTCTCACTCAACAGTAAACGGACCAACATACAGTATAAGTGTATAGAAGGTATCTAAAGTGACAATTTAAGGACTTTAAAGACCTTTTTAGTTCCTCTGGTCAAACATTAGTCAAATTGTCAAATATTAGAGGCAGACATTTGAAAATAGCAGATCTACATGCTCACAACCCCCTCGCGTTTTGAGTCGTTGTGAGCATGTAGATCGGCTATTTTCACAATGGTATAGATCGAGTCAAACTAAATGTAATGCCAACTCCTACAATCCCAAGTGCGTGTGCAGGGTGAGGGGGTCCCCACTCCCCAGTTCAAATATGATTATTTTGGGGGTCACGGCCTGAAAAGGTTGAGAACCACTGTTCTAGTTAAACTGAACAGCTGTGTAGAAGTTCGGTAAAGGCATTTCTTTAGGATGAAGTTTACATAAGGCAAACAGTCCATGTCAACTGTGTGTTTTGTGTTTTTTTTAACTTGGATTTTTGGGATGACAGAAGTCACAGGTAAGGGGTGTTTGTGTGTGTGTGCACTCGCACGTGTGTGTGTGTGTGCACTCGCACGTGTGTGTGTGTGTGTGTGTGTGTGTGTGTGTGTGTGTGTGTGTGTGTGTGTGTGTGTGTGTGTGTGTGTGTGTGTGTGTGTGTGTGTGTGTGTGTGTGTGTGTGTGTGTGTGTGTGTGTGTGTGTGTGTGTGTGTGTGTGTGTGTGTGTGTGTGTGTGTGCACATGACAATCCCCACAAGATGAAGGGAGAAAGAAAAAGAGATGGCGGTCTCAACTAAATCCTAATATGCAATGGATGACATATTTTCAATTTACAACTGTGTGCCACTTGTGACTTTTCCAGTTAAAAATAAAGCCTTTTTTTTCGTTTTTTATGTGTGGATGTGCATAAAGTTAAATTAAGTAGGGATGTCCATCATATAACCCAAATATTATTTTGACTTGCCACATCTGTTCTGTCCATTTTGACCTACTTTTGAAATATTCCACTTCTTAAAATGAAATGAATATCTGTATTTGAACTTTTTGTGGACGTGTAAAAAGGGGATAAATGCAGGTGTGTTTGATTTATGTGTTTCTGTGTGCCAGCATAAAGCTAGCTGTACAGGTGAAAGATAAGATAAGGAGTTGGGAAATATGTAGCACTAGCATAGCTCTTGCCCTGGTTTATCATTCTGAACACACACACACACCACCACAGACGGGGTGGAGCTTTAACTCTCAAATACCTGGAACGCGCCCGAGTCGCGTTAGATTTTAACCACTTTAACCATTATTGTATGCTTTAACTTTAGAAAAATAGCAGATATACAAGCTCACAGCGCGGCACCGAGTGCCACGCTGCGAGCTTGTAGATCTGCTATTTTTGAAAAATCGTGAAAATGAGTGCAAGTCTTTGAATATCTTTGACCCGATCTTTGACCCGACTTCTAAATCCTTCCTCTAAATCAGTGGTTCGCAAACTTTTTCACGTCAAGATCCCCCAAAATTACAGGTATTTGGCCACGGACCGCCATCTCAAAATATGTTGTTCCAGGGACCCCCCAGAAGCAAATATTTGAGTTACAAATGTTTGCTTTTAAATAGATATATTCAAAGACTTGCAATGAAAAATCATGATTTTTCAAAAATAGCAGATCTACAGCCGCGCTGTGAGCTTGTATATCTGCTATTTTTCACTGGTTAAAGCATTCAATAATTCTAGGCCTAAATGGGTTAACCACTTTCACCCTGGTGTCCCAAATGTTTTCTAAATTTCTAAAAGATTTTCTAAAGGTTCTGAAAATAGCCGATCTAACAGACCCACAGTGAGTCGTATCGTAATGCGCTATGTGCTCGTAGGCTATTTTTGACTTATTGACCCATTTTTGACCCAATAAATAAGCCTGTAGACCAGTAATGCCTTTCATCAAATGTGTGTGTGTGTGTGTGTGTGTGTGTGTGTGTGTGTGTGTGTGTGGGGTCTGAAAAACGAAATAGATTATGAATAAAAGGTGTTTGGTCTGGCATGCACAACCTGGTTTCTGATTTCACTTCGCATCCATATTATCAGTTGTCCATCTTCGAATTAGGTTGGTCTTTTATGAACTGGAGAAGATGCATTAATATGTTTTCTCTGTTTCTCACTCATAGTAGCTAACCAGCTTGCAGCTATGGGCCACCAGAGGTAAGACAACCCCCCCAAAGACACGCATACAAACACATACAGTACACACACGCTAGGCCTGCCCCCTGAATGTCAGCAATTCGAATAGCCAGTCGAAAACCACGTCAGTCGACGCAAATTATTTGATTCAAGCCTTGATGTGTCAATTGTGTCATGTATGTCTATTAATTTGTCATATTTACATCTTGTAAGTAGACTTAAAGAGCCTCTTGTAGACTTACAAGAGGCTCTTATTTTGAGATCTGCTGTTTTGAGAGGAAATACGACTTCTGTTGCAGCCAAGCTACTATGACACTGGTCGATGCAGATAATAACTCGCTTGCATTGAATGCAAGATTTTTGGCCAACGTTCGTATTTGTGATATGAACGACCGTGCTCCTGTGACTTAAACAATGTACACTGTTTGGAAGTTTGTTAAACTCTTTGAACCTCCGTAGCTTTAGATGAGTGGTTCATTATCTCATGCTGGCTAAAGTAGCACTGTGGTAAAGAGACGTCTGCACACAGCTCTAGCTCTGATAAAAAGTTGGCTGCAATTATCAGGTGCACAATATTTCGGCCTTTTTTTCTTTACTATTTATTTTGTCTTGCACCAGCAACTACTGGATATGCACAACATAGCTCTTTGATACAGTAGCAAATGCACTCAGAATTGTATACAGTCTTGCACAAAGTCTGCAATCTGAAGGATTGTTGTAAATTAAAATTAAGCAGTCTGCCATCATGTACTTCTCTTAAAGGAGTCGTTCACCGCCAAAATGACTTTTTTTCTATTGATTAGTCACGCCATGGAGACTAGAGTTTTTGTCACATTCCCAAGACAAAAATGTGATAACAATACATTTACCCCCATTCGTTCCGGATGGGGACCGGGACCCGTTTCGAAACGGGTCCCCATCCGGAATCAATGGGGGTAAATTTACTCAAATCAAATCTGTCTTAGGAATGTGACAAAAACCTAAAAATAATATTGAACTCTACTCTCCATGGCGTGACTAATCAATAGAACAAAAGTCATTTTGGGGGTGAACTACTCCTTTAATGCTTCTTTTAAATGCTCAAAACATATTCATAATATGGCTCTGTTTTACATAACTATGTAATGTGCTCAAAATCAGTACTGAAATGGTAGCCTCCTATTTGGTCATGAAGACCTATTTTTTATGTAAAGATCCTTTGTCGAACATTAAAACCCAGAATCAGGTTTTTCATCGCGTGCACACACACCACAGTAGGCTAGCGATGTTCTTGTTTGGATAGATTATAATGTACATTCTGCTCTGATTGAAAATCAGAGTGGTTCAGGACCCCCCAAAATTGTATATTGATCTCCTCTCCTACTGTGTACGTAACACATACGTATCTGATGGTGATTGTGGTTTTTATAATGATAATCAGTTATTGACGCTACACACTTATTTTGTGTGTGTGTGTGTGTGTGTGTGTGTGTGTGTGTGTGTGTGTGTGTGTGTGTGTGTGTGTGTGTGTGTGTGTGTGTGTGTGTGTGTGTGTGTGTGTGTGTGTGTGTGTGTGTGTGTGTGTGTGTGTGTGTCGCTCTCAGGGTAATGACAGAAGACTACAAAGTTCCTGACAGGATGGTGGGATTCAGTAAGTAATGGCCGTTGACCTCACTGTCACAATGCCATAGCGTCATAGCACTTACACTCAGGGGTGTCTCACCAAATTCTGGGCCCTGGGTGCAAGGATTCACTTCAAGTATTTTGTGCTTTAACTATTGAAAAATAGCAGATATACAAGCTCACAGCGAGCTTGTAGATCTGCTATTTTTGAAAAATCATGAAAATTTGTGCAAGTCTTTGAATATTTCAAATCCTTCTAAGGTTTTTTGAAAAACCTATGTTTCTATGTCAGTGGTGCTCAAACCTTTTCATGTGAAGTACCCCCAAAATGATATGTATTTGGCCATGGACCCCCATCTCAAAATATTTAGTTCCAGGGACCCCCCAGAAACAAATGTTCGCTTAAAAAGATCAAAGATTTGCACACATTTTCAAAACTTTTTCAAAAATAGAAGATCTACAAGCTCGAGCATAACACTCGGTGCCATGCTGTGAGCTTGTATATCTATTATTTTTCAATGGCTAAAGTATATAAAATAATTAAGGCCCCTCCACCTTGGGCCCTAATAACTCAGTCCCACTCCCCCCCCCCCCCCTTGTGACGCCCGTGCTTGCACTAGCCTCTTCGACCTTGGAAGCTTATGCACAGGCTAAAATGTCATTTCGAGTAAGAGCGTCCGCTAAATGCTTAAATTGTCAATTAATTGTCCAGTTGCCTCTCACAGTTTTGGTTCACATTGAGCCTGACACATGGCATTTGCCACTAAGCGTCGGTGAGTTGAAGAGTAGAGCTTAATTCAGAATGGATGGGAGTCTCTGACGCTGAAGTGCCATTATGTTCCCACATACATTTCAGCTGACTAATCGTTGTAGGCCATTAATAACTGGTAAAACCAGTATTTGTCAGTGTGAACTACAACTGCCACCTGTGAACATGGGGCTGGGTAATTAACTGAAAATATATCCACCTGTTTCCGCGGGAGTTTACTGGAGATTATTTAGACCTGTTTGGACCACACTTCCGGTTTAACAGCAGACATACAAGCTCACGTCGCGTCGCAGATGCAACCGTTGTGAGCTTGTAAATCGGCGCCGGAAGCTCGGTACAGCGTCTGCGCAATGCACTATGGGGCGTTGGAAAGCCGTGGATAGAAACCAATATTTAGAACCAATAACCGACTTAATCCTGCTCATGATATAACAATCAAGAAGCTGATTTTTTTTAAATACATTTTAATTTCTTATGCATAACAAATCATCACACACAAAAAAAATCTGTTTGATTTTTTTATGAATCGATTAGTCTGATTAACCACTTTATTACTAACCCTTCATTATACTTTGTTGAGAACGAAAATAGTGTCTGCAGATCGGCTATTTTCGCAATTTATTTTGTACAAATAATCAATTTGTTAATCGTAATCGATGCAAAGGCTTGAAATAATCCTGATATTGATTTGAAGGGCTAGCCCTTTGTGAACATATTTTCATACTTGTGATCTTTAGCATGCAGCTAACTGATACTGATTCGTTGGCCTGTCTCCCTGACAACCTACCGATGAGCCGGTCAAGTGCATGTCCAAAACCTTTCAGCAAATGGAAAAAAAAAGTTGGTTCTGATTGATCAAATGTAGTTATTGTTATATAAGTATTGGTATTGTGGTTTGGATTGTATTTATTTTATTGTAACCTCTGCAACTTTGAAAATGAGAGGTTGTCCTTCAATTGTCCGAGTTGTAAGTAAAGGTTATAACTTATCATGAATACTTTAGATTGGTTCAATATTCATGAACTCCACAGATGCACTTAACTAATTTACTACTGTTGTCTTCTTCTCCCGTCCCTCCTATCCTCCTCTGCACTTTTCCTCTCTCCATCCCTCCTCCTCCCCTTGTATCTTCTCTTTTCTCATCTCCCCTTCCCGCCCTTCCTCTCATGTATTCTTCTCCTCCTGTCTTCTCTCTTTCTCTATCCTCTCTTCTCCTCTCCCCATCCCTCCTGTTCTCCTCCAGTAATTGGCAGAGGTGGTGAACAGATCACAAGGATTCAGTTGGAGTCAGGCTGTAAGATCCAGATCGCTGCTGGTAAGTCTGTCTCCTTAAAATGTTAGAGATGTTTTTTTCCTCATCTTTTACTGAAATGTGTTTAATGTCTATTTCTGTGTGTGTAGACAGTGGAGGTCTGATGGAGAGGCCATGCTCACTGACTGGAACTCCAGAGGGAATTGAGTGAGTCTCTTTACCCACTGTTCATCTCTTCTCGCTCTACTCCCACAATCCACCTCAGCTGTATTCCATTTATGCAGTCTGATATGCCTTATCTATTTAGTAGACGGTAGTTAATTATAGATTCATTATATTTATTATACGTTACAGTACAAAAAAAACAGTGAGAAAAACGGAACAGGGAGTGCGGTGCGGGGGGGCCAGTGCCAGCCAGAACGCCGGGTCCCTTTGAGGCCGGGCCTCCCGAGGGAGACGCAGTGCACCCCGGCCGGCTGGGCGAAACGCATCCCCAGGCCCTAGGCGTAAATCGGTGGGTCGGTTCGCTGCCAGCGTGCTGCCGTGCCATCGCTGGGCTCATACCTCCCTGCACCAGCCTGCGGCTCCCCGCTCTGTTTTTCTCACTTTTACTGGTTTCCCACATGTACTGTAACATACATATTAGCATCTCAAGTCATTTTTAACCTATGTTCTATATTTGAAGTATATTAATCATCTTGCTCTTTATAAACCTACATGTTCTTATATACAAAGTATACAAACTGTCTTCGTAAATTATAAACCCATATATCCTGAATACTAAATGAGCCATGCTACTCATTGAGTCATACTTACAGCGTTGCCATCAAAAAATAAAACTCCCACCAATGGGATGGTAAATTTGTGTGTGTGTTTGTTTGTGTGTGAGCAGGCAGGCTAAGAGGATGCTGGCTCAGATTGTGGATCGCTGTCGGAACGGTCCTGGTTTCCATGGAGATGGAGACGGTGGAGCTTCAGTTCAGGAAATGTTGATTCCAGCCAGCAAGGTTGGACTGGTCATTGGAAGGGGCGGAGACACCATCAAACAGCTTCAGGTAACTAATGGATTCATTTAATCCTGTTAGCACTTTTCAATTCTATACCTGGATCCTGGTAGCGTAGAAATCCAGCAATACTAGATGTCCTGATAGGATAGAAAACGAGGGTTACACATGTAACCAAGATTCTATGAATACCAGGTGACCGCCAGAGGCTAGGGTTTTCAACACCTGTTGTTGTTTATTGTGTGCACACGCATAAATATGCCTACATATAGGTCGAATAATACCAACATAGTCACTTGAGACCTGTGTGCACATAAGCACGTAAGCGTTATTGTTAGTCGAGCAGACGTGAGGAGCAAACTTAGACACGCAACGGCAAATACACTGTCTTTCGGTGTTGTAAATAAATCGGCGTGGTGAAGCGTACCACGTTACCATCAATTACACAGATGCTGCTTCAGCAAGCGAGCAGAATACAATCTGCTCGCTATAAAACTATAAAGCAGTCGGTGTTGAAAACACTACCCTCTGGTATGCAATAGTACCAGCAGTACTAGACGTCCTGGTAGGATAGAAACCAGCAGTTCTAGAGGTCTTGTGGGATAGAAAACTAGCAGTACTAGAGGTCCTGGTAGGATAAAAAAAAAAAAAAAAAAACAGTATTACTAGAGTTTCTGGTAGGATAGCAAACTAGCAGTGTTGGAGGTCCTGGTAGGATGGTAATCCAGCTCTTATTTCCAAGGTGACTGTGTGTGCATAACTTCACGTATGTGTGTGTGTGTGTGTGTGATAGGAGAGAGCGGGCGTGAAGATGATGATGATTCAGGACGGTCCGATGCCAACAGGAGCTGATAAACCTCTTCGTATCTCTGGAGATCCCTACAAAGTCCAGGTACACACACTTTATATTTAAAAGCTTATTTTAGGCTAGGGTCAGAGGTGCAGGCTATCTCTAATACGGACATGTCTCTGAACTCTCCATCAACCACAACATCAACTCTATTATATGTCAAAGATTTAAAGATGTCTGGCTTATCACAGAGGTGAAACATGGATGGAATGACACAGGCATGTTTGCACATTCTCACTGAGGATGCATGATATTTTGGTATGTCCTTTGCTATGAGCTCCACTATTCTATTATGGCATGTACATCCCTATGTATGCTTAACAGCCTTTCAAGATGTCTGACTGTGTTTCAGTAATCTGTTCTGTGGTGTGGTTCAAGCACTGAGGGACCTGAGTGGTGGGGATTGGGGAATCAGATTGAGTCTGTTTGGAAGGACTTGTAGTCTGTTTTTACACTGAATGTGATGATGTCCTCATTGAGTGCAGTTTTAAGGAATGAGTGTGAGACAGTAATCTGTAAAGGGAAGACATGTGACTTTCCCCTGGAGTTTTAGTCCAGTCCAGTGTTGATGTTTGTGTAGATCCATGACTGTAGCTGTTAGCAGGTGACTCTGACCAGCATAGGTGACTGTTGCCCTGACCTGACGCACGCAATATGAACATAACACAAAAAGTTCTACAATTTGCTTGGCAATAACTTTTAACTTTTGGAAAGCCGCCTGTATATTCACATTTTTTAATGGTTCCCCATTTATGTAATGAACATGCATTTAGCCGCAAATTGCAACACTAGATTTTTTTATACTCTGATGAATCTAGGGTTGCAATACCTCCCATAGTCAGCCAATGCATCAAAATGTTTTTTTGCTATCTGATTGTATTAAACGACTTCAAACTCACCAATATTGTGGCTCTATGGAAAGCTTGGAATTTACTCTTGCTATCTGCAAAGCGTTTGTTTCTGAAAAATCCACCGTCGAATTGTTATGATTTTATTTTCTGTCAAGAAATCCGAGAATACATGTTTTTTTTCTAAGTCTTGAACTTCGGAAGCGCTCGTCTATAACGCCATGTCCCGCTGCCTCCTGCATTAGGCTATGTGACATTAGAACCAGCTGGTACACAGGACTGCTGAGTGACTTCCCACAAGCGCTTCCAAACTCCAGCACTTAGAAAAAATAATCACCCGAGTCCCGAACTGAATTTCTTGACAGAAAATAAAATGATAACAATTTTACGGTGGATTTTTCAGAAACAAACGCTTTGCAGATAGCAAGAGTAAATTCCAAGCTTTCCATAGAGCCACAATATTGGTGAGTTTGAAGTTGTTTAATACAATCAGATAGCAAAAAAAAAACGTTTTGATGCATTAGCTGACTATGGGAGGTATTGCAACCCTAGATTCATCAGAGTATAAAAAAATCTAGTTTTGCAATTTGCGGCTAAACATGCATTTGTGGCCATAAAAACTGACAGCTCCCTGTCAATAAGTGAATAAGCCTCCCGGTGTGTCTCCCCATAGGATCCCTCTCTTAACAGAAGTATTGCCAAGAAGCATTGTTAAAACTGAGAAATGATCTACCAAAAACACATTTCAGAACATTTTGTGGTGTTTATATGCATATAATAAACATTGTCAGAGACTCAGAGTCATGGATTTATAAAGCAGGAGTCCCTCCATGGTCACATGATACACCATGTGGCCATGGAGGTTAGGTAACCAACATTCACATTGGTTCCCAACAACATGGACACAATGAAATGAAATGAATATAAAATGTTGGGATTACAGTTAATATTAGTATATTATCAGTTATCACACCTGTTGGCTGTTCTTCCTGTGACCTTTTATAAACTGAAAACCTGACGTTTGAAACCTTTGCACCTAACATTTTAATATATAGAATATACAGTATACTTTGTAGGGTATACATTTTCGACTGGTATTTGATTTGTGTATGGGAGACTGTCTTCTGCTTCCGCTATAGTTTATATTTTTAGCTCTTATAAAAAATGCCTGGGTGAATATTTAAGCCTAAATGTAAAGTGTCAATGAGCAAGAAATTTATTTAGGAATGTCCCTCTGGTTAGAATCTATAGAAGTCAGTCACATCACTCGGTACACCTGTTATTTGTTATTGTTTGAATTTATTACAATCTTATAAGAACCTTATTTTCTTTGTTAATTAGGACTCTTTTTTTCTGAATTGCACAGCCGCTAAATATGTAGGTGCAGATCACACAGCTTTGCATCATTTGGTTTGAAAGGGATAGTTCTATCGATTACTCACCCCATGGATATTTCTTGTTTTTGTCGCATTCCTAAGCCAATAATTTGATAACCAGCAGTGTTTCCCTATGGAGACACAAAAGATTCTCCTCAAATTATTGTCTAAGGAATGCGACAAAAACTAAATATATCCATGAATTCAAGTCTAGTCCATAGGGTGATTAATGGGTAATTTTGTGGGTGAACGATCTCTTTTAACACTTTGTTCATGGAGAGACTGGAACTAAAGCTCTCCTCTCTCACACATCCAGGCGGCAAGAGAGCTGGTATTGGAGGTGATCCGAGAGAAGGATCAAGGAGATTTCAGAACCGGACGAAACGACTTCACTGCCAGGCTGGGAGGAAGTACCCTGGATGTAAGTGTAAGATAACCCTCTTTACAATATACACACACACTGTACAGAGAGAGAGAATTCACTTTTAGATTTGCTTGTGTCCGAGGTTGAAACATGGCTGCCTGTCTTTCTACATCCCCCCTCCCAGGTGGCAGTGCCCAGGTTTGCTGTGGGCATCGTGATTGGTCGGAATGGGGACATGATCAAGAAGATTCAGAATGATGCCGGAGTCAGAATCCAGTTCAAACCAGGTCTGTTTTCATAACTTGTTTCAACCAAGCTTACATCAATATGTAACTCTTTTGTCCTACCCGGGATTCGAACCCTTGTTCCCAAGTGAAATGTGTTGTACTGTTAACCTATAACATATAACTAGAAAGATGCAATTGGAAATTGCAATTGTGGTTGCCGTGACGGAAATGAATTTTGTCTTACCATTTGAATTTTCCCCATTTAAAGTCAATGGGGAAAATGTATTCACAAATAAATTAATGGCCATATATGGAGATCTCTGTGTTGGTCCGTGTCCCTTTTATGCCTATAAATGGAGATCCCTGATGTCATCAATATTAAGCCATTAGCTTGGAAAGCCCATATATGGACATACTGTGTCAGTCTCATGTGGTCTATCATGTCAGACTTCTATGATGTCACCTATCTCCATATTTGGGAAAAGTTACAATTCTAATTAAAGTCGATGGAGAAAATTAATTCACAAATACATTTATATAAATTAATAACGTATCTCTTAGCAACTTAGCACGCATGCAAGCCGGTCGATTTGACATAATATGGTCCAAGTGCGTGCCACTAAAAATGTGAGTAGTAGCGCGGCAAAAAATAGTTTACTTCGGTTGCAAGTTCAAAAGCCTCAGGATATTTGAGCTCCGAGCTCATCGACTGCAGTCGATGAGCCTGTGAGCAAGGCACTACAGTGGCACAGTTCTCAGTGATGTGTTTCCCTCCTCTAGATGACGGTATCAGCCCAGAGCGTGTTGCCATGGTGATGGGCCAACCAGACCGCTGTCAGCATGCTGTTCACCTCATCAACGACCTAATCCAGACCGCACAGGTTGTTCTATTTATACTATGTTATAAGAAACTGCACGTTTTCATTGGTTGTATTCATTATGTTAAATTATAGATCAGTGGTTCTCAACCTTTTCAGGCCGCGACCCCCAACATAATCAAATTTAACTGGGGACCCCCCCCCCACCCTGACGAGCACTAAGAGTTGAGGGATTACATTTTGTATGACACGGTTACATATTAGAGGCAGAAATGGTGAAAGTAGCAGATGTAGATCGGCTATTTTCACAATTTCTGCCTCTAATATTTAACAATTTTGGTCAATGTTTAATAGTTTGAGGTATTAAAGTCCTTAAATGCCATCTACACTTCAACGTCATGTTGGTTTGTTTACTCTTGAGTGAGAAACAATGTTGCACATTAAGCCAATCATCTGGGGACCCCCCAAAATAATTTGGGGACCCCCCTGGGGGTCCCGAACCACAGGTTGAGAACCACTGTTATAGACTGTTAGATTTACTTTTATAATATGAAACCATAGCAGTACATTATAGATAGATGCATTATTTCACACTAGTATTTAACCCATTCAAACTGGGAAAGCATCTTTGTCATTTCAGATTGTATACGTTGGCTATTAAAAAATAGCAGACGTACAAGCTCACATCGCTTGGCTTTGTGCCGCGCTGCGAGCTTGTACGTGTACTATCTTTGAATATTTTTGAAAAAATCTTGAAAGTGTGAGAACTACTTATTTTAGAAGGCATTTGTAGAATCGGCCTCAGGTCTTCATTAGTCAATTGTACTTCACCTCTTTGTTAAATGATTAGTATTTTTCAATAGCGCTCTCTGTGTGTGTGTGTGTGTGTGTGTGTGTGTGTGTGCGTGTGCGTGTGTGTGTGTCCAGGAGCGTGATGGTTTTGGATCTGCTCTGCGTAGTGGAGGTGGTGGTGGTGGCGGTGGTGGTGGTAGGGTCAGAGGTCGTAGTGACTGGACCCTACAGGAGGTCAGCTACACCATACCTGCTGATAAATGTGGTCTGGTCATTGGAAAAGGTACGTGCGCTCGCGCGCGCACACACACACACACACACGCACACACAAATCACGTTCTCCCCTGCTTGTAGACATAGTCATATCTTGCTAAAGTAGCTTGACCACACATGCTCCAGATGCTTTATATCTGGTTTATTGTGGGACGGTGTGGGATTTTGCAGAGCCCGCAGGTTTTATTTTGACCTCATGTTCCCGACGCAGGTATTTTCATTGAAAAGCCGTCCGTACGTCGCAAGATTTGCGTTGGGACCTGCAGGCAACGCGGGATCCTGCTCTCAGTGCAGGGCTCTAATCAAGGAATCCAGAGAATATGTTTTGATTGTACATTTGTACAACCTCTATGGTCCAAGGGTTAATAGGCCAAAACGAGAAGTGGGCAGTTATTGTGCCACCATGAGTTTTATTTTATTTATTTTTTTACATTCTTCTCATCGTTCTCACATTTCAAACAACTTCCTTTATTTTGCATGATTTGAACAGTTTTTTAGGCCAACCAAATGATGTTTTCATTTCTAAAAGTGTTAAGGTCCGTACACACTGAGGGCGAATTGGCGAATAGCGAATTAGTGTATAATTCGCCTTTTGTTTAAAACCTCATAAAGTCAATGGAAGCATCCACACCAACCGCGAATTTCGAAAAAGCGAAAAGGCGTCTGATTTTTATTTTTATATACGCATATTCGCGTCGCTTTTTGGTGTGTATGGAAAAAGGCGAATCGCGAATACTTCGCCTTTTAGGTTCGCTTATTCACGTCGCTTTCGCTAATTCGCCGGTCTGGACAGAGCATTAGTTTTTTATGTATGCCCCCACACTTCCCCACAGTATGTTGATTGTCTATTATGGGAATATAGAGGTCCAATGTATGAGGTGTAAAGCAGTTTGATTTAGAAAATATTACATTTCTAATCCTATTGCAATTGACTTTGATATACCAAGTAAAGTATTAGTTTATTGATATATAAGGAACTGTATTCCTTGTGCTTCCAGCATAATGTTTTGTAAGATACTTTAAATTGTTAATTTATTATACCGTTATTTGAGATCTTCAAGTGGGCCCTGCTCCAGAAAACCACTGCCCTTTCCACAATACTGTAAGGGATCATGAAAATTACTCAGATGATGTACATTTCATCCACAACTTGGACGTATTTAATCGTCTGCTGGTAAAAGGTCATCTGTACAAAACACTGTTAAGAATACATTAGGAGAAGAAGACAGGAGGAGAGAGAGAGAATAGGGGAGGGAGGAGAAGGATAGCAGGAAAAGAGGTAGAAGAGAGGAGCGAAAGGAGGAGACGGACGTAAGGAAATCGATAAGGGGAGAGAAGAGAGGGTTGGGAGGAGAAGCCAATGTAGAGGATGTGAGATGGAGGTGAGGTGAAGAGTGGAGAGGAGGATGTAGAGGATGTGAGATGGAGGTGAAGAGTGGAGAGGAGGAGTCACAGTTAGTCATTCACTCCCCTGAGAGGGGGGCGTGTGTGTGAGAGAGAGAGAGAGAGCGCAACGTGAGGGGCGGCAATAGAAATGTTAAATAGCATGTGAATAGTGAATATAGACACCATATGTCTCTGTGTGTGGGGGGTCAAACTGGTGGTCTGTTGTCAAGCCTCTATTGAAGTCCTAATGGTTAATTTCCTATGCTTCTCTCTCGCTCTCTCCCTCTCTCTCTCTCTAGCTCATTGTAAGTCTATTAACAGCAGTTTGATTTGGTTAATAATGGCTTCATGATCTCAGTTTACTGGGGCGAGGAGGAACGAGGTTTAGATTCAACTAGAGAGAAGGCCAGTGAGCTTCAGCCAGTAGAAGGTAGAAGCGATGGTCGGTCGGTGCTCAACTGGGACGACTTGCATCAGAGAAAATAATACCTTGGCACTTCAGGAGAGACTACCCAAATAGAATATACCTGAGCACTCGACTGGTCTGCACGCGTTTATTGTTTCATAGGCCTGTCACAATTATTACGTAATCTTCATAATCGTTTCCATGTTGAAAAATGTTCATATATGTACAAACATTAAAAAATGTTTTAGTGGAAATATTTGTCTAATATGTCAGTAATTTCTTTGTATATTTAGCTTATGTGTCATATCTGCCATGTGCAACTTCGAAGCCTAAAAGCCAAACAGAAATGTAATTGTCAACGACAAAAAAAAAACACAATTAAATCGTTAATCGCAATTATTTGAGTGACAATTAATCGTCATGTAAAATGTCATAATGGTGACAGCCCTGGTGCTCAAGGACATTTTATTTGGGTCGTCTCCTGAGGTCCCCAGGGATTATTTATTCTGAGGTTTAGATTTAGTAAGTGTTAATAATAATAAAGGTCTTAACACTTTCCATGCCAGGGCCAAAATGGCCCCAAGGTAGCTGTGCCAGGATTTTGTATGTTTTTCTTTACTATGCAATGAAAAAAAAATGTTTTTTTTTTTTTTAGATTTTTTTCCCCACAGAAACGGACACAGTTGTTATGATTCAGTGGCAAAAATAATGTTGTCAATCAGACAAATGGTTCCAGAGATAGAGCTGAATGAATCAAAAAAAGTGTCCATCCACTAGAATGGACACACATTTTCTCAATCAGCTAAACGAGGGAGCGAACACACAAACAGAGAAAAGCATCTCTCTGATCTCAGGTCAATTTGACATCTTAAAAAAAAAAAAAAATGAAAAAAAAAAAAAAAAATGAAATGAAAATGATTCTCGTCAATCTACCTCTGTGGCATGGAAAGAGTTAAGAAACCGTCTCTCTCCTATCTTTCTATCTGTCTGTACCTTTGCCTACCTGTAAATCCATACTTACCTATGTGTGTCTGTCTGTCTGTCTGTCAGGAGGTGAGACCATAAAGAGCATCAATCAGCAGAGTGGAGGTCACGTGGAGCTACAGAGGACTCCTCCTCCGTCCACCGACCCAAACACCCGTGTCTTCACCATCCGGGGAACTCCACAGCAGATAGACCTGGCCAGACAGCTCATAGACGACAAGATCGGGGTAAAAACAACAACAACAATGCACCTCATGTATCTGCTAATCCAAGGGTGGGGGTCCCCAAATGATTAGTCAATCACTCATTCACTGCGAAGAAAACCTTCCCCGATAGGTGAATGGAAAGCAAACATACCTGATGTCAGGGGTTGACACTAAGGTCTCAGTGGCACTTGCCCATCGGGCAAGTACAGGTTATGTTCTACTTGCCCGAAGGTAATGCCCACTTGCCCGAAAAGTAAATTGTCCATTATAAAATGATAGGTAAAGATTTTAATTACCACTGAATTTAACTTATTTCTTTACTTTCTGGGCCTGTGTGATAAAACATGTCACACTTCAATACCTCCAAATCCAAAATCCAAATACCTACATACTGTAGCTACGATTGAATATGTCTATGGTTTCACACAGTAGCCACAGTAAAAACATAGGTAAATAGTGCTCTTATTTTACATTCCACAGACCAGAAGACAGATCGCACTGGCCACATTCAGGTGTTTAGACAGATATCTCGTGTTGTGTTTATAGACGTTTGTGTCCCCTCTCAAATGAGCACTTGTCCGGTCGGGCAACCTGAAAGCCACCTTCACCTGCCCTGACGTTTTATTTACCTGCCGGGGGCAGGTGGGCAAGCATTAGTGTCAATGCCTGCTAATGTACTTAACTATTAAGGATTTGGGGTTTAATACTGACATGTCAGCCCATGAACAGCTTCAAAATAAGGTACAATCAATGGGAAAAACCCTGCCGCAAATTATCTAAATAATTAATTATATAGAAAGTTAATACTAACCTAATCTGACCCAACTAATCCCAAACTGGTATCGATCTGACCCAACTAATTCCAGCCTAGTGTTAATCTCACTCAAGCAATGCTAACCAGGTGTTAATCTGACCCAACTCATTTTAACTTAAGCGTTATTCTCACTCGGCTAATACTAAACTAGTGTTAATCTCACTCGACTAATCCTAACCTAATGTTAATCTCACTCCACTAATGCTCACCCATTGTTAACGTCGCCCCAACTATAAGTAAATATTTTTAGCTTTTATTCATTTTGGGATCTCATGTGAATAAAAACAGAACATCCATTAACCGTAACATGCTACTAACCTAACACACCTAGTTCAATGTACTGAACTCTAGGGCTGTCACGACGCGTTGTGAGCTTGTAGATCGGCTATTTATCATCAATATTAATACTATCAATATTATTTTTTAAAGTATAAAGTTGTCAAATATGTCAGTAATTTCTTTGTATATTTAGGTTGTGTCATATCTACAGTACCATGTGCAACTTCAAAGCCTAAAAGCCAAACAGAAATGTGATTGTCAATGACAAAAACACAATTAAATCGTTAATTGCAATTATTTCAGTGACAATTAATCGTCATGTAAAATGTCATAATCGTGACAGCCCTACTGAACTCCCTCCTTGTCTTCTCTCTATTCCTGTCGCTGTCTCCTCTCCTCCATGTCTCTCCTCTCCTCCATGTCTCTCCTCTTCTCTCAGGGATCTGGTATTATGAGTAATGGAGGATTTGGCTTCAGTCCTTTCACCCAGGCTCCTGCTACGCACCAGAAGTAAGTCGCCCACAATATAGAGCTTTTATTCCAATACTGTATGTGTGTTCTTCTGGACTGGTCATTGTGTGTTTGGCACTAAACGGTGGGTTAGTTTGTCACTGGTTGTTCGGGGTTGTAAAAAGAATCGCGGTCCTAAAATGTTGGATGTCCTCAATAGTAATACAAAGTGTGTGTGCGTGTTTTAGCTGTGGCAGCGGTCAGACCTTCATGGCTGGTGGATGGGGGACGACCTACCAACCCAACTGGCAAAACTCTGCTCAACAGGACCCTGGTGAGATGCTTACGAGCGCACACACACACACACACACACACACACACACACACACACACACACACACACACACACACACACACACACACTTAGACACACCTGGAGTTAATGTCCTGCATGCTAAGGCTGTGTATGTGTGTGCGTGCGTGCGTTTGTGTATGTGTGTGTGTAGGTCATACAGGCCAAATGGACATCTCTAAAGCATGGCAGCAGTACTATAAGAAACTAGGCAAGTCCACTTCCATAATATACACACACAGACACACACACACACACACACAGCTCCAGCACTACAGAGATACAGATACATCTGTGTGTGTGTTTGTGTCCATGTGTAATGGTGTGCGTGTGTAAAGGAGTATGTATGTGTGTGTGTGTATGTGTCCATGTGTAATGGTGTGCGTGTGTAAAGGAGTATGTGTGTGTGTGTGTTTGTGTCCACGTGTAATGGTGTGCGTGTGTAAAGGAGTATGTATGTGTGTGTGTGTGTGTATGTGTCCATGTGTAATGGTGTGCGTGTGTAAAGGAGTATGTATGTGTGTGTGTGTGTGTGTGTTTGTGTCCATGTGTAATGGTGTGCGTGTGTAAAGGAGTATGTATGTGTGTGTGTGTGTATGTGTCCATGTGTAATGGTGTGCGTGTGTAAAGGAGTATGTATGTGTGTGTGTGTGTATGTGTCCATGTGTAATGGTGTGCGTGTGTAAAGGAGTATGTGTGTTAGAGCTTGAATTGGGCCTGAAAATCTGAACCCAACCTTGAACAATGCGCAGAACAGAAACATGACCGCTCTGTTTGTTGAAAGGTTGGGTGAGACATCCGTTGCTTCCCACATCTCTATAACTAGTCGTTAGAAGTCTATAAAGACGCTAACAATGTGCTTAAAGTTTTGGAAAGGAATTGCTCTTGCTCTCGGGGGATATGGAAGTGTGGCTGAAGTTTAAGTATCAGCAAGACTGTATGGTATTGTCTTGCAGCTACGCGGCTTTATATACTTTTACCATTAAAAGGATCTCTATAGGTAGTAATTTCATGGAAGTACATGGAGCGACATTTGAATAGAAAACAGATAATAAATGGATAATAAGTGCTAGTAAATTTAAGGAAACCTACCAAAAAATCCAAAGGGCAACCAATATAGTTATTTAGGAAAGTATTTAGTACCTGAAAACAATGTCGTACTTAATTTGACAATTCATATCATCTCTGTCGGGTGGAAAACTGTTTTCAAGATTCAAATAAAAGAAAACGCGCCTCGTTTCAAGCTTGCAGATCTGCTATTTTTTTTTTTTTTTTTTTTAATTTTTATCCCACGATTTTGTAACCCATTTTCACAAAGTGCCAATTGCCTATGTAATCCTGGGCTCTGCTCTCCCTCTGCCGCGCCTGGGGAGACAACGGACTGACCTCATGCCTCCTTCTATGCTTGAGTAATCCAAGTTGCTTCTTTTCACCTGACAGTGGGGATTTCCCCGGTTTGGACGTAGCGCGTGGAAGGAACACGTTATTCCAACCAGTTCCTTTCCCCTCCATTAGGCACCCCGGCTGGCCAGAGGGAGGAATTATTGAGACCAGGATTACTGCATGTTTTTGTGAGGGTATCAACCCTAGGACACACGGGGAGAACACGCAAACTCCACACAGAAAGGCCCTTATGCCAACCCCACGTAGGGTGTGGGCGCTGATGACGCGGAGGAGGGAACACGCCCACAGTGCCCACAGCGCCCCCCAGTAGATCTGCTACTTCTGACATTTTTTGTGACACTGTAGTATGATCAAGTAGGGCGTTATTATTAACTCATCTACTGCCATTTAAATATGCCGTCTTTGGGATTTCCCCGCCAGAAGTCTCCATAGACTTCCATGTAATTTATAGTGCACAGATCATGCACACCCATGCACAGATCATGCACCATGTTTGTGCAGTTTGTTCACAGCTTTCAAACAAAAAAATCCGATTGGAAATCCGTTCAGGCATTCTTGAGATAATACCCATTATGTTTTACATGTTATGTAACCAAAATGGCTGCCCTGTATGAAAGATGGGTTTTTTTTATTTTTATAACTCGTCAAACTAGTCATAAGCAGTGGATGAGTTAACGGGGGGGGAAAAAACAGTTGGTTAGAAACGGAGATAAGAGGTTTCTGCCTGACAGTGACGATATCCAACTGTCTAAACGTATAGACTGTTGTGTACTCACGAAGAAAGTACTTACCGTAATGCTGTGTCTAGAAAGTACTTACCGTAATGCTGTGTCTAGAAAGTACTTACCGTAATGCTATGTCTTGTGTTGCAGGACAACAGAGTCAACCTCAGAACATGATGAGTGACTACAGCAAAGCCTGGGAGGAATACTATAAGAAACAGAGTCTGTCTATCTATCACTGTCTGTGTGTCTGTCTGTGTATTTTTGTCTGGCTTTCTGTCCATCTTCTGACTGTATCTGACTATTAGGCCAGTTGGTTCTCAACATGTTCAGGCCGTGAACCCCCAAAATAACTATTTGAATCCCCGATAAGCACTTAGAATTCAGGAGTTGAGGCATTCAATTTAGTTTGACTCGGTTCCACATTATTATTGCCTTATTATTTGACTATTTAATTGTTTTCTTAAATTGTCACTTCACTGTCATCTGGTCCCAGACCCATAGGTTGAGAACCTCTGTATTAGGGTATGAGCGAAAAAAAATATTAATTAGATATGATTGACTGTATATCAGATAGACTATCTGACTTTCTGTCTGGCTGACCACCAAACTACACTTGGTCCTTATTGGAAAACGAGCAGTTCTACTAGCAAGTTAATTAGATAAATTAGATGTTGACCCGATCATGTTACACGACTGTGTTAATAAGTTAATGGTACACTACCACGTTAACCCTTAAACATGTTCAATAAACAAACATATTGTAAATATTTATTGTGAATATTTTTACAATACCCTGTTAACCAGTTAAATGTTAAATGTTTCAATACTTTTTTTTAAATAATAAAAGACATGAAAGGTGCTTGGTTGACACAACATCAAGTGTTAAAAGTAAATTACCGAGCACATTCTTACTTACTGCATTTTATTTGAGTAATAATAACTCAGATTTATATAGCGCTTTTCTAAGTACCCAAAGACGCTTTACATGGGGGCAAGAGAAAGCCAAAAACTAAAAGCTACTTTATTAGAGAAATCACCTTAAAAATAAAGGATAAAACCATTAAAAACAATTAGGATCAAAAGGACAGTGGAGTGAGTTAGCTGGGGTAAGCAATATGGAAGAGGTGAGTTTTGAGGGCGGTTTTGGAGGTTTGTAGGGTGGGGGCCTCTGAGTGTTTGGGGGAGTGCATTCCAGAGGGTTGGGGCAGCAAAAGCTGTCACCCCAAGTACGGTATGTGGTCTTGGGGACTTCGAGGAGATTTGCATCACCAGACCTGAGGGAGCGGGAGGGGACATAGCGATTGAGGAGGTCTGAGAGGTAGGGTGGAGCGCCTTGTAGGTATTTAATAATACTTTGAAATGGATTATTTGTTTGACCGGGAGCCAATGGAGGTCACGGAGGACTGGTGTTATGTGGTCTCTGGATCGGGTACTGGTGAGTAGGCGGACGTATTGAAGTTCATTGAGGACTTTGGAGGTGGTGCCATGGAGGATACTATTGCAATAATCGAGACGGGATGTTATGAAGGCATGGATGAGTGTTTCAGCTGCAGAGAATGACAGAGAGGGGCGGAGACGGGCAATGTTTTTGAGGTGGAAGAAGGCAGTTTTGGTGACTTGGTTAACATGGGGGAGGAATGAAAGTGTGGTGTCGAGAATGATGCCCAAGTTACGGACACGGGTGGAGGGTGTAACAATGGAGCCGTCAATGTTCAGTGAGAAGTTCTGGGTAGAGCGGGTGAGGGAGTTTGGACCAATTATGATGATTTCCGATTTATTACAAGTTAGCTTGAGAAAGTCTGTGAGGCAGGCAGTGAGTGTGGAGTGGGTGGTTGCTGTGATGGTTTTGGTGGAGAGGTATAACGATCATTGGCGTAGCAGTGGAACTGAAGTCCATGGTGACGGAGGATTTGACCAAGTGGCAAGGATGTAGATGATGAAGAGGAGGGGACCCAGAACTGAGCCCTGGGGGACACCTTGGGTAACTGGAGTAGTGGAGGAGCTGCAGTTATTTATGGAGATGAATTGTTGCGATCAGAGAGGTATGATGTTATCCAGGAAATGGCAGTGCTTGTTAAACCAAGGGAGGACTGAAGACGGGTGATGAGTATGGAGTGATTAATGGTGTCAAAGGCGGCACTTGGGTCAAGGAGGATTAGGATGGAGAGGAGGCCGTTATCAGCAGATGTGAGAACGTCGTTGGTGACTTTTATGAGAGCGGTTTCGGTGCTGTGTGATGAGCGGAAGCCAGATTGGAATGATTCAAATAGGTTATTGGATTCCATGTGTGATTTGAGCTGGGATGCAACAGTGCGTTCGAAGATTTTGGAGAGGAAGGGGAGGTTGGAAATGGGCCGGTAGTTGGTGGGGGAGATGGTTATTTCAGTGAAGGAGGTGAGTGGGTGGCTGGATAATAGAGGAGGGGCCGGTTCAGATTCAGGTGTGGACATGGAAGGGGTGGCCAGTTCTGTATGTATGGTGTTGATTTTTGACTGAAAAAATTATAGAAATGTTTCACATTTGCTGGTGGTAAATGAGGTGGTGAAGGTGTCCATGGGCTTGAGGAATTTGTTGACGGTGGAAAACAGTGCCTTAGGGTTATTGCTGCCGGATTGAATGACGGAGGAGTAGTGGGAGGTGTAAAAATGCCTTCTAAATTAGTAGTTAGTTGCAAGGACCCCCAAAATCTTATGTATTTGGCTGTGGACCCCCATCTGAAAATATTTTGTTTAAAAGATTTTTCAAAAATAGCCAATGTAGGCCTACAAGCTTGCAGTGCGGCACGAAGTGACACGCTGTCCACTGTGTATATCTGCTATTTTTGAGAACTCAAGTCAATAAAGGCCCCTGATTGATCCAGTGCAGCGCCCCCTGTCACTTTCTGGTAGACCTACAACGTAATGTGGATGTTTCTTAGGTTCAGGGTCACTGACTGACTGCTTTACTGTCTGTCTGTCTGTCCGTCTGTCTGACTGTCTGTCTGTCTGACTGCATGCATCTTATCTGACAAACAATACATCTGTCTCTCTGCCAACAATACCTGTATATTCATATGTACTATATGTACTACTATGTTGTTTACTAACGTGTTTGTCTCTGTGTGTGTGTGTGTGTGTGTGTGTGTGTGTGTGTAGGTCAATCCTCTCAGAGTTCAGACTACAGTGCAGCGTTGGCAGAGTATTACAGACAACAGGGACCGTATCTCTGGCCTAGCCAGCCTCAGATACAGGTAGGTACACACACTGTAGCCTACATACATCGTAGCCTGGCAAGCCAGCCCTGATACGTGCTCAGTCACCCATTCCTTCCCCAGTATCAGGTCTGGACTTCGGCATATTGGCACAGAGTATGTGAAATCAGAAAATGATCGGAGCCAATCAGTGACTGCGTTTCAACTGCTGTCCGCACAACAAGTGAAAAGCTTCCCCTGATTGGTCCATGTGTAGATGGTGACGTAGATGCTGCTGCGGCATTTTCAAAACAACAATGGTTGCCCACAAGTGTAACAGTCAACGCTGAAACGATAAAACAAGCAAAAAGTGAAGTTATTTCAGAGTTGGTATCAATTACAACAATTAAAAAGGGAGTATGCGCTAGCGGAGCTCATCGGCCAAAAAGACGTGTTTGTTTGCCGTTCTTCTGACTGGCTGCACTGTGATGACAGATGTTTTGCTACGCTGATTGGTTAGAGGAGTCTTGTCTGTCAAGGCAAGTACTCCCGCCCACTTTTCAAGCTGCCTATAGCCCAAAGGCCAGACTCATATTGTGGGAAGGAACGAGTGAGTGAATGCACAGTTTGAGGCTGGCTTGCTTACATCGTGCCTCGTGATATTCTAGTCCCCCAAGGAATCTGCAGGGGAAAAAAATCTTGATTCTTTGGAGAACAATCCTTCTTTTTAATTTTTATCACACAATTTTGTAACCCATTTTTTCACCCAGTGCCAATTGCCTATGTAATCCTGTGCTCTGCTCTCCCTTTGCTGCGCCTGGGGAGACAACGGACTGACCTCATGCTTCCTTCAATGCATGAGGAGTCCAAGTTGCTTCTTTTCACCTGACAGTGGAGATTTCCCTGTTTTGGACCTAGCGCGTGGAAGGAACACGTTATTACAACCAGTTCCTTTCCTTTCCTTGGAGAACAATCCTGATTCAATTCTTGATTCCGCGGCTTGATAGTTAATATTCCACAGACATTAAAAAAAAGGAAAAAAAAGAAGAATTACCAGTTATCAAGCAAAAATTATTTTATAATATTATAGTAGTAATATCTGGTATGTCGGCACGGCAGAGAAGTCCACTAACAACCGAGCAATCGTCTATAATTTCTGCGATTGCAGATTCCTGGTAGGGACTAATATTCCTGATATGCCATTAATATTAATGCAACCTACAAAGTTACTTGTTATAAGTGTTATAAGTTACTAGTTGGCTAAAGACTGTCCAGAAGAAATGAAGTATCTCACCGTTACTCTGATCTGCTGTTCTATAATCTTAATCAATAAATCAATAAAAAGCCAAACAGTAGTGAACACTGGATCAGTGACAGTGATCCTTGTGGTACAAAACACTGTAGCATCGCTATGCTACTTGCTACTATCGTTTCAGCAATGAACCCTTGAAATGTACGACGAAAATGTTGTTCTGCCTATTTGGGCCACTAGATACAGTCTTGTACTTTGTACCCATTACACGTTTCTTGTTTTTCCTCACATTTCCAAATGCACGTCTCATTTTGCTCCAGTCAAATTTAAAACAACTTAAATTGTGAAACCTTATTATAACCCAGCTGTCTAGATTCTAAAGGAAATCTGCAGTACGGCTCATGGTCTTCTGGAGACGTGAGGGTTTCAAATGTCCCTGTGGAACACTATATCTCAGACACACCGTATTCAGTATTAGTCTCAACTGGCCTGAAAATTAAGTCCCGGCCCTAACTGGGACCTACTGAACTGAGCAGATTGGACCTTTCGTTACAGAGATACTGGCCAAAACATCTTGAAAACCGCCAGTTTCGCCGACGGTGACGAACTAGATACCGAGTAAAGTTCACTTTGAGCTGCATCCAACACATCCACTGCCATTTCTGTTGGTAGTAGATTGTTGTTTTTGTCTTTTCTCTTTTTTTTCTTCTTTTTTTTTTAAGGAACCCGAGGCTCGGCCCAGCCCAACTAATTAGCATACATTTCGCGCCTGGCCCGAAAACCTTGGGTCGGGTAGCGTCAGATTCGGGCAGAATTTGAGAATTCAGGATCCCAACTATGAACACACGTGTTCCCACTGTACACACATTGAATGGACTTGTCTTCTGCTCCAAGCTGACTTCACTTGCTGACTAAACCTCCTGTGTCCCTATAGGATCACTAGATGCTCCGCCTCCCGGCGATGGCTTCAGTGACGGTCGTCAACGAAAACAAGAATTGGCGTTTCTAAGCAACGCGCTCCCTGCTTCCTCTTTCCTTTTGTAGAAACTAAATATTAACACAAATCAAGGACTTTTCTCTCTTGTTTTTTTAACCATAAAAGGCTCATATTTTGTCGGGCAGATTTTTTGGAATAGCCTCTCCGGTCTCAAGAAATATATAACTGGTATTTCTTTTTGTTTTGTTTTTCTTTATTTTTATTTTTATCAAACTTGAAGTTAAATAAATATGTATCCGTGTGACTCTGAACAAATGTAGTTAAAGATCTTGATCTGTATTTTGTCTAGCTGAGAGGCATAGCAGTCTGGACTGGACTGAGAGAATGTTTTAAAGCATGCGTCACTCTGTTGACTTAAAAGTTTTTTTTTTTTTGTTAACTTTTCGTTTTCTTTTTTTTTTTTACCTACAGTAGAGACGTTTTAATGGCATCTTGATTGGCATCGTTAATGTTTTACTGTCGCGGACAAAGTTGTTTTTCTTTTTCTCTCGTTGGTTTTGTTTTGTACCAAGCTGCGAGGTGTGTGGCGCCATCATCACGGAGGTGAAATGAATGAGAGCGTTGTTGTTTTTTTCTTTTTGTTTTGTTGTGATGGTAGTTTCTATTCCTGTATTGTAGTGATGACTTTAGTTTTTATGATGAGAAGTCCTGATGAGCTTGTTTAAAGTCACATTTCATTTTGGAGTCACCCTCTGTCCCTCTACAAGAGACCTGGATCACACAGCAATATCTTTATCTGGATTCACTCGGTCTAGACTGGGTTAAGAATCTGGACTAGCCTAGTCTAATCTGACCTAGTCTAGCGTGGTCTAATCTGGACTTGTTTAGGGTTGTTGTTGTTCTTATTGTTGTTTTTCTGTTGTTGTTTTCCATTAGGACTACTTGGATATGTGATAAACTACATGAACTTTGTTTTAGATGAACTGCTTTTGAAAGATGATATTTAGACTGTTATTTTTACAACGAAAAAAAAAGAAAAATGGAGGAAAATCATAAATGGCCATTTAACTCCCACGACTGAGCTGTATTTTGCCGATTACAGGTCCCCAGAGAGGACAATCTTTGTGTGGGCTATTCTGTGAAAACCAAAGTGAAATGTGCCTTTAAGATGAGAGACTGTGACCAGTGGACCTTCCTCTCTCGCCTCTGTGTGATAATGATTATGATTATGATAATAATGATGAGTTCTCCTGTACAGGGATTCTATTTAAAATCTGTTTATCCAATATTGAATATTCAGCGCTTTTTTTTTTCTTTTTTTTTGTCAATAAGAGAAATATCATTTATGTAAAGTGTTTCATTCTCTCCAGGTTTAAAACGGACTCTATTATTATTTTTTTTCCCTCTCTGTTTAAACGATGATTATGATGTTAAATTCACCTTGTTATGTCACCGATTTACAAACTGAAACTCAGTTATATGTTGTGTTCTCAAGACTGCTAGGCTGGCTGTCTCTCTCTCTCTTTTTCTCTGTCTATCTCTATCTCCCAGACTTGTGTGCGCGTGTGGAGGTTTGCCCCCGGGGTCAAAAGGTTTGTGGAGCGCAGTGTAAACATGGCATTGCAAACAACATCCCGCAGTCCTTTTTTTGTTATCCGGTGCTGGTCTTCACAGCAGCCAAGGGAGAACAAACAGGATTTGGACGATCACATGTTCAGTGGAACCCGTTGTCCAGAGTCAGGAGTAGTTGTAGATCCGTGGTCCTCAAAGACCCTTAGTACTTCTATTCTATCCTGCTATCCTCCCAGGACCCCTAGTACTGCTGTGTTATTATTTTTTGTTATCCTATCAAGACCTCTAGTAATGCTGGTTTCCTATTCTACCAGAGCCCTTTGTACTGCTGGTTTCCATAGATGGCTAGTAGTATGAGGGGGGTGATGTTCCACTGAGCATGTGTGTTAGCTTATACTGTCCATAACTGTCTGTTTTTTCCGACACAGATTTTTCTTTGTGGGCCTCAGCCACTGCCCCCCCTCCCTGAACCACACACACGCACGCTCACTCACGCACACACGGCTTCCCCCACCCCCCCATCCAATATATCTGTACGGGATGGGGGGCGGGGGGGTCAGGTGAGTGTATGTCTGTGTTTGTGTGCACGCGTGTGTTTGTGTGCGAGTGTGTTTGGTTTCATTGATCATTTCTGTTGGTTTTCTAATGGATAAAAATGTCCTTAACTGTAACCTTGAAAATTTTTCTATTAGATTCTATTGACAGATAGTTGAGTAAAGGATCCGTTCGTTGGGACGGCCAGGAACAGCAGGATGATGATGATATGATTAACATGAGGGCTAATAAACAGGCTCATTCTTTACCCCTGATGGTCTTTCCTTCTGTATTCGTCTCAAACTGTCTAAAATACTATGATGTACAGTGTATACTTTATCTCAGTGTTTCTCAACCACTGTGCCTGGGGACCTTTGGTGTGCCCCTGAGAAGGGTCAAGTGTGCCCCTTGAAACTGCCTGGAAGCCAGTATTGTATTCACCATTTTAAAAATGATTTAAACTAGTGAAAACGGCAGATTTACAAGCACACAACGCCTCGCATCGCGAGGCTTGTAAATCTGCCGTTTTCACTACTGTTGTGCGACAGCCTTGTATGATGAAGCAGGGCTTTACTTTGCGAAGAAACATACAAATTTGCAACTTGGAGATACAAGGTTTCTTCCCGACAGTGACGATATTTACACCCCGTATTATGTTGGTGTGCCCATGGATTCTTGGGACATGAAAAGTGTGCCCATGCAGAAAAAAGGTTGAGAAACACGGCTTTATCTTGTACAGATCCTTCTCGAAAGATTAGAATATTGTGTCAAAAAGCATTGCAGATGCCATAGCAGCCCAACTCATAACTGACTGAGGAAACTTCCCACTGGACTTCAAGCAACTCTTGACTTCATAAGGTTGACATTTCTATTATAAATCCTTGTTTTGAGTGGTCTCGTGTAATAGTTTGAAATATGGACTTTTGATATTCATGAGCTGTATGCCATAGAAATTCAAAGTTTTAACAAAAAAGGTTTAGAATAATTCACTGAATGTCCAATGTATCTAGAATATATGAAAGTCTCAAGAAATATATGAAAGTTTCAAGAAAATGTGCTTTTACAGAATATTCAAATTTTTCGAGCAGGATCTGTACAGTGGTTTTCAAACCTTTTTTTGCCATCCATCATCGCATCCCAAAGGGCAAGTCATAATTTGCCTATGTATTGGAAAATGATTGCACACAAAGTACTGATATAGAAAGCTAAAAGAAATGTGTGTAATCTTCAGCATTATACTCAAGACGCGTCGTGATGAACGTTGTCGATATACATTCCTTCCACCTACCTATGGTCTACGTTTTCTTTCATTCAAATTTCTCTTATTCTGCATAGGCTGATTGTTAATTCCTTGTGGCAATTTGTGTGTTGCGATATGAAGTGTTGGTATTTCGCTGTCCTACATTAGCTGTATGAGACCTCCACGGGTGGGCAGTTTAAAGGAGGCTTAAAAAAAACTACTAGCTCAAAACTACCTCAGAACAACGAACCCTAACCCTTTTGAGAAAGAAGATAGCAGGGGCGCTACTGGTATCCCTCAAACCACCGGTGCTCATGAAAGGGAATACTACCCAACCCTTTTGAGTTGGCATCTCAAGCCTGTATCATAGTCGGGTCCGTGGTGGAAGGCTTTACACCGCGGTGTAGTCTTTTCGAGTCTTTTTGAGTCATGAAACTACAACGTTACATCATTCCTCACGGTGGAGAGCTTTCCACCGTGAGTCCCAACACATCTCTCTGTTTTTACTATCAGACAGACAGGCTCTACACCCCGTTCACTGATTGGTCAATCTAGACTAGTCAGTCACGGTGAATAGGACTCCACCGTGGCGTACTATGATGGCCTGCACTTATTTTCTGACTTGAGGTGGAAAGCTTTCCACCTCAAATTTGCGGTGGATAGGTCTCCACCGTACACTCTGATACAGGCTTAAGTCTCCAGTATTGTACCGGTGCATCCCAAGAGCTAGAAAGACGTGAGAGTTGTAATTGGCTAGTTGGTAGAAGGGTCCCAAATCTACCGCTCACTTCAAACTGGGTTTGATTGTATCTTGTGAATCTTTTCTTTATTTATTTTTTAGGCCTATATCTATCTATCATTATTGTTTTTATATTTTGTGTGGTCTATGCAGAACAGTTGTATGTATACCAGCATGAGTGAGTGACAAATAAACCCCTCTTAGATTTTTGATTTAGTCCCTGTCTCTGCCAACACCTTGTTGGTCTTACAGAAGGGTTTAGAGAACTACCTGTACGTCTCCTCTGGTCTTACAGAAGGGTTTAGAGAACTACCTGTACGTCTCCTCTGGTACCCTTGGAGCAGCCAGACTCCTCACTTGACAGTGACGAGTTGGACCAGGAGGACATTAAGGAGTGGTGCAGAGGAACACTAGCTCTGCTCCTTGGTGAACAGGCACCCTGACCAACCAGCAGGAGTCTCTGGTGCAGCTGCCGAGAAGGTAACCCCAAGGCTCGCCCCCAAAACACACTCGCCCCCAGTTTTTTCCGCAGACTGATCGTCCCCCCCCCATTCCTACATTTAGGAATGAGGTTAGAATAGAATAGTCCCCACTGGCTATCCTTTTGGGGTGTTTTTGTCACATATGTATATAGGTGAGATTCGTCCTCTGTGTTTACCCATTATATAACTAGGAGCAGTGAGCAGGCATTGGATTCTACAGCGCTCTGGAAGCAATTATGGGATGAGAGCGGTTAAGAGCGGCTTTGGGTATTGAGATATTATTAAGAGTCTTGCCCAGGGACACACATCGACATTGCTGGCCTGGCCGGGAGTCGTACCTGGGACAACCAGGGTCTCTGGCTCCCCAGGCGGGCTCCCACTCTATGGTAAATGGTAAATGGTGCATTTATATAGCGCTTTTATCCAAAGCGCTTTACAGAGATTGTGCATTACATTCACCCATTCACGCACACATTCATACACCGGTGGCGGAGGAAACCATGCAAGGCACCAACCTGCTCACCGGGAGCAACTAGGGGTTCAGAGTCTTGCCCAAGGACCCTTCGACATTCACTCAGGGGGAGCCCGGATTCGAACTGGGAACCCTTCGTGCTCTAATAACGGTTTCTCTACCCCTGAGCTATGCCGCCCCATTAGGTTTAAGCATAGTTTTACTGAGGTTACGTTTAGCAATACCTGGTGAACCGTATTTGAACCGGGGTGTGTTTTAGGGCGAGTGTTCTTGTGCGCAGAGGGAACGCCCGTCGCCCTGCCTTGCTGGCTTCCCGACTGACAACACACCCGTTAGTGTGAAGCCACGCTGGATGCGTGGAGGAGGAGGAATCAAACCCCAGTCTCCATGGTTCTGGGCAGGTCATTTGACCCCTGTACCAACCGGACATCCGGTGACAAACATTTAGACGTCGTCTTCTAGGCCGTAATTATCATGAGTGATAATTCAGTGTACAGTCAGTCATAACTAAAAGGGCAGATGGCTGTGAGGTCATCTGTCATTAAACCTAAAACTGTAATTACTGATACACTCAACACACACACTCTCATTCACTCACTCACTCACTGCAGGACAAATAGACCCCAGAGACAGGGAGAGAGAGAGAGCCATCAGGATTGTAATGACATCAGCAGAGGGAGAGAGGTGGTTGGTTGGATAGATGAATGGATGGATGGATATGAGAACAAGAGAAAAGCTGAGAAGTATTAGCTAAAGAGAGTGGAGGTGAGTGCTAAAATGGTGAGACAGAACAGAGAGAGAGATGACTGGTCCCCACGGTTACTGACTACGTGCGTGCGTGTATGTGTGCGCGCGCTGTATGTGTGTATGTTGGGATGCAGTGCTGAGTGTCAGCAGTCATAAAGTATGTACAGGAAGCGGCTCTGTAAGTACAGATGAAGTGTGTGTGTGTGTGTGTGTGTGTGACCCTGATTAAACATTAAAGCGATGGCCATTTGGATCAAAGCCAAATGGATCTCAATGAAAACATGAGCTCTGATGGAGTGCAGACAGACAGGTTGGGAGAGGCACATGCAGCACAGTAAACTGTCTGGTTGTTGTTTTTATCCATTATTGTTTTATTCGATGTAATGATTATGGGTTGTGGGCTGCTTAAGGCAGAGCTGCGGGTTCGATTCCTGCCCATGTTGAAGTATCCTCCTCCCATAGACGGGCGAGAAGTGATCATCACCCTACTCTGTACATATAGTGTTTATACTTGTGATGATATATTGAATGTTTTTTGATGCTATATGTTGATGAATTGAATATCAACCTGTAGACCTCAAGGACCTTTTTGGGGTGGTCCTTTTAGGCAGGGCGTTTTGACTGTACTTGTGCTGTTTCACATCTTTGTCTAAAAGTATTCAATCAATCAATCCTTGAGCAAGACCTGATGAGCAGGTTGCTGCCTACCTTGCATGGCTCTTGCAGTGTGAAACATTGTAAAGCACTGTGTGAGTATATAGTGGGAAGACCAAAGAGCATTATATAAATGCAAGGCCATTACCTTTTGAACGTTTGTAAGAGTCACTCACAATAGTGAGACTCACCGTGAGCAGCAGATTTATTCTGCATGTAATCTGACTTTTCTCCTAAAACACCAAATCATTTACGATTAAGCGTCACTGAAGGATACAGTAACATAGTTTTAGAATGACCAATATGGTGTATTGCCTAATACGTATGTAGAATAATATAGATTTATAATGAATGACCCCTTGGTTTATATACTTAGTATATAAGATAGGTTTATATAATAAGATGATTTATATATCTGATAGGTTTATCTTATGGACTTGTATTTGAGAACATACAGTTTTCTTTTTCTTTTTTTTTTCCTAAGATTTTGTTTTGGGGCTTTTATTGGATAGGACAGTAAGTAGACTGACAGGAAATGGGGGGAGATGGGGAGCGACATGCAGCAAAGGTCATCCGGATCGGGAATCGAACCGGCGCCGCCACCAGGCCTATGCTCCTGAACCAGTAGGCCAGCAGGCACCCCCGATAACATACAGGTTTAATGACAACAAACGTCAGTGGTTTAAAATCAAACCAAATATGAAAATATTAAAGTGAGGTGATCAGTTCCACTGAAGACGATTTTTGGCCTATACAGTAACAGGAAGAGTCATGGGCAACAAGAAGTTGAAGGGTATATGACAATGATGTACTGTGCAAGTGCATGTTCAAATCATGTATATTACTTAATTTACATTTATTTTACATTTTAGACAAAAGGCTATTTTGCCCACACTTCCTTATAGTGCCCACTC
>NC_137832.1:60932784-60947784 GCF_963921795.1 Nannobrachium achirus | reverse complement strand
ATGTCCTGGTTGGGCTCCTCGATTTGACAACATTTAAAGGAAACATCAAGTGGTTCTGTGAGTGTGATTCCTACATATATATTATTATATATTCCCAGTGCTTTACTTTGCAAAAAAAAAATTACAAATTTGAAACTTGCATGCTTAATCATAAAAGTCCATCGCACAAAAGTAGTGAAAAACAGCTGATCTACAAGCACACAACGCCTCGCACCGAGGCGTTGTGTGCTTGTAGATCGGCTGTTTTCACTAGTTTACATCATTTTAAAAATGAAAAATACAAAATAAAAGGTTTTGGACATACAAGGTCTCCAAGGGTCAGGGTTAGGGTTGGTAACTAACTACTGTAGGTACCAAGGTGTTAAGATGTATCCTTCCTGGGGCGCCCGCTGGCCTAGCGGTCCAGGTGCATACCACATAGGCTCTGATGCCTGACAGCGTGTCACAGGGTTCAAGTCCCGATCCCAACGTCCTTCGCTACCTGCGTGTCACTCCCCTGTCTCTCTCCGTTTCCTGTATGTTTCCTAACTACGTACTGATAGGATGTATCCTTCCGTATAGACAAAGCTGATAGGTCAGCATTGTGGGCTCGCCTGTAAGGCGAGCACACTTTAGATATTTTCATTATTGTGGGCTCGCCTGGGCTGCGCCTCCTCATGCCAAACAACTTTTACCCTCTGACTTTTGACCTCTGACCTTTAGATCTCCCACAATTTGGAATTATATGAAAAACAGTAAAAATCTATCTCCTCCTGGGATTTTTGCGTTACGCGCACAAAACTTTTTTCACATGAAATTTGAACCTATATCTACACAGGCTATGTGGTGAGAAGTGTGTACATTAAATAATGATTTTTTAATAATTCAATGAATATTGCGGTTTTATGCAAATTATTCTTCGGCCTCTAAATCATACATGCAAAGTTACACGTTCATGGCATTTGGCAAAGATGTAGAGGGTTAGTCAAAATATCACTGAAACCAATCTTATTCCAATCGGCCAAAGGGGGGCGCTATACGAAGCGTTTGAAAATTCAAACTGGCATAAGTCATGACTCGTTTCGTTTGAAGTCATGCAACTTGCTTACACGCGTGCTTTGACTCGAGCGGAAGACATCTGTGTCTTTGTTAAGTAAGCTCCGCCCTTAGATTTTCCGCCATTTTGAGCAGTTTGTAAAACACTTAAACCCACTTTCATTCTGGAATTTTTGCGTCACGTGCACAAAACCTTTTTTATGTGAACTTTGGACAAATATCTAAAGATCTGTCAAATCGTATTTTTTTTAAATTGAAACATGCTTTTTTAATAAATTCAATGAATATTGCAGTTTTATGCAAATTATTCTTCTGCCTCTAAATCATACATGCAAAGTAACATATTCATGGCATTTGGCAAAGATGTAGAGTGTTATTCCAAATATCACTAAAACCAATCTTACCCCAATTGGCCAAAGGGGGGCGCTATATCATTTTGAGTAGTTTGTGAAACGCTTAAACCCGTTTTTATTCTAGGATTTTTTTAGCAATTTGCATTAAACATTCTACACACAATCTAAGGACCTTTATCTAACATGCCTATGAAGTGCACAAAACAATAAAAATATAATAATGATAAATATAGCTGCAAGCAGCGATAAAGTGGCCAAAACACCTCAAATCATGAACACAGCCTGCGATGTGCATGAAATTTTGCAAGCACATTCCCACTAAGACAAGGAACAGATGCCACACTTCACACATTGGCCTGTTATAGCGCCACCAGTGGGTCAACTTTTGCATAACATATTTTTGGAACAAAATGCCTCAAATCATGCATGCAGCCTCCGATTGCGTGAGTAACGTCAACGAGAGCACTGCCTGCGATCTTGATATTTTGTACTTTTATAGCCATTGTTTTTTGGAAGCGAGCCCACAATTGTTTCGAAGGAACAATGTTTTCTAGTTTCTGTTGCTGTTGGTAGTCATAGTTGCCAGCTCCCACTTGATGTCATGTGGGAGTTCTGACTGCTTCAGGCCATAATGAAGAACTGATAGCTTGCATAATGTCTTCAAAGTAGGACGTAAATCTAAGATGTACAGGTCATCACCATCTATGTTGCTTGCTTTGAGTCCTCCAAAGATGATAATACAATCTCCCACCTTGCAACAGCTTATCCCAGACATCCTACAGGGCTCTTTCCCCTTAGGCTCAACCTGCTTCCAGGAAAAGGTCTCTGGACTGAATTTCCACAGATCATTGAAGTACTGGTTGCTGTAGCCACCATATATGTACAGCTCTCCATTGTAGGCAAAGGCTGAATGAGCCCAGCGTTCTTCTGGGAGAGGGTGTCCAGAAGGCATGCTCAGCCAGCAGTTGGTCTCTGTGTCAAACACTCTGATGCTGTTGTAGATGCCGCCCCCCCAGCCCCCAAATACAAACATCTTTGTTCCAATGATGGTGGCAGAGTGACCGCATGAAGCAGGTGGTGGAGCTCCTCTGGTGTTAATTAGAGACCAGACCATTGTGCTGGTGTCCAACTTGTACATGTCATTAATACTCAGCCGGGTGAGTCCTCCATACACATACATGACCTTCTCCAGGACACAGGCCGAGTGGTAGCTCCTTGCTTCTGGAATAGTCCCAGAAATACTGGGTTTGAACCAGCTGTGGGTGTCAACATCAAAGGCATAAATCACATTGCAGTCAGGATACCCTCCCCAGATGTAGGCAATTTCTTCTACCAGCACAGCTGTGTGGCCATAGCGTCCACTTCCATTTGTCTCTGGGGGCAACTTCCTCCAACACAAAGACAATGTGTTGAAGATGTGGACTTCAATCCTATCATTGCTGTTCATGTAGCTGGTGTATCCTCCAAATGAGTACAGCCTATGTCCGACCACCACAGCTGCGTGGTAGGAATCCTTAGGTCCTCCTTTCAGATGTATCGTCCAATGAACCATTTCACACAGCTGCACCATGCACCGTGATGCAGTGAAACTAATTTACAAGGGCTTAGTGAGTTGGAACAAGTTGTTGAATGACACTTTGTGAATTGGACGATTTCTTTTAAATGACACTTACATTGGTGGTGATGACAATGCTGTGATGGCAGCTCAAGTATTGGTCGATCTTCACATGACAGTTAGCTTTCTGTAGAATAAAGCAAGTGTGCAACCACACTTGCAATTTCCAATTGCATCTTTTTGGTTTATATTAATTTCTTAGTGATTATTAGTGAGTAATTTATGAATTTTCTGGACTGGACTGGGAAAATGCTTTGTTGTTGTTGACATCTTGTGATTAATACATTCATTGTGTTCTCGCCTGAAAGGCGAGAACACTATGTTATCCTCATTATTTATATAGTGAGTTCCGCCGCAGACAGTTTAAAGGCGAAAACACTATGGTTTTGTCATTATTTCCGCAGCATATCATGTTCCATTAGCCAATTATGAGGCGCAATTGGTGGAAAAGAAACTGGGAGTGGTGTTAGCTGGAGTATTGGTTGAGCTTCACATGACAGTTAGCACACTGCAGAGTATAGTCACGAGCGAGCCCACACTGTTTCGTAGGAACAGTATTTCTAGTTGAGAATTAAAACTTCTCCTCTCCTCTCCTCTCCTCTCCTCTCCTCTCCTCTCCTCTCCTCTCCTCTCCTCTCCTCTCCATCCTAGACCATTCCTCCCGACCAGGAGTTGTTGGTCTGGTACAGCAACTCCCACAACACCTTCCTGGGAATCCCTGGTGTTCCAGGAGACGATGAACTCGCTAAGAAAACCAAGAACGGTAAGAAGAGACACACAGAAAGACAGAAAGACAAGAAAATAGAAGAGCATCTATGACTTCAGTAAACCATCACTTAAACCCCAGTGTCAACCGATTCTGGGGCAAACATTCACCAAAAATAGCTGGATCTATACAAGCTCAAGACGTGTAGATCGGCTATTTTTATGGTGTTGATGGATGTCTTAAGGTTTGTATAAGACTAGAGCAAGGGTCTTCAACAGGGGGTCCTCAGAGTTACTACAGGGGGTCCTCAGAATCCTTGTGTGAATGTTTTTCTCCTTTTTAATATTAGCCACTTGAATCCCAGCGTCAATATTCTGAGAACTTTGGACAAAAATAGCAGATCTACAACAGGAGGTCCTCAGAGTTAGGAGGCATTGTGAGCTTGTAGATCGTCTATTTTAGATAAAGAAGCAGACTAAGTGTTGACGGTTCAAGTGGTTAAATATCTGAAAACACAAATTGACATGAATCCAAAATACACTGATGATTGTGCTGTCAAACGATGAAACTATATGGAATCTATGAAAATGTTGTGGGGGTCCCTGCTTCATCTCTCTCTCAGCTAAGGGGTCCTTGGCCTGAAAACGTTGAAGACCCCTGGACTGGAGGGTTTAAGTGAATCATTGTGACTGACTCTCATCTCCGCTCCTCCCCCTCTTCTCTTCTCCAGATGACTTCCACACCTGCGATGGGTCCTCTATCTCCTCTTCCTCCTCTTCCTCCTCCTCGTCCTCCTCGTCCTCTTCCTCGTCGTGCCCCTTCAACACGGTGGGCCGCATGCGCTGCGTCATCTGCCACCGCGGCTTCAACTCCCGCAGCAACCTGCGCTCGCACATGCGCATCCACACGCTGGACAAGCCGTTCGTGTGCCGCTTCTGCAACCGCCGCTTCAGCCAGTCGTCCACGCTGAGGAACCACGTGCGCCTGCACACCGGCGAGCGGCCCTACAAGTGCCACGTGTGCCAGTCGGCGTACAGCCAGCTGGCCGGCCTGCGCGCGCACCAGAAGAGCGCGCGGCACCGGCCGCCCGCCGGCTCCCTCGCTGCTGCCGCCGTCGCCGCTGCCGCCGGAGGAGGCGGGGTCACGGGGGGAGGTCAGGGGGGGTCGGCCCACTCGCCCGCTCAGCCGCCGCCCACTGGCCTGACGCACCACCCCGCCTCGCTGGTCCATCACCACATCACCGCCATGGTGCTGTGAGGCGCAGCAGAGTAGGGATGGGACGATTAGCGATGTTATCGGTTATCGTGATAAAAAAACACTCACGATAATCGTTATCGTGGAGATTGAATTTATCGTGAGATCGTCCTCCGTCATGCACTGAGATCAATTCAACCTTTTATTTGCCGAGCTGCATATCCGGTACCACTTAAACCCCCTCGTACTTATAATATATGCACTTTTTTACCAAATTACCAAATCTCTCTGCCCAAAAATAGCTGATCTTGCGACGTGTTGTGAGCTTGTAGATCTGCTATTTTTTGGCAAATGTTCCGCCCCAGGATAATGGATGTTGGGGATATTGTGATTATCGCGATAATATCGTAAATCGCGATTTCTTTGGTCACAATAATCGTGATTCATTCATCATTCATCATTTTCATATCGTCCCATCCCTACAGCAGTGGTCAAAGTACATTTGTACCTCGGGGGTCCCTTGAAGGCCGGGTTTAAGTGGCTAACAATATAACAAACCCACCAGGACACACTATGACACACATCCATATCGTATCATAGGGTTAATTATCGAGAAAAGGTGTTTAAAAAGTATGTTTACGTCTCTCAAGCATTATAAGTCTTCTATACAGCATGTAGTGTATTTTGTAGGTCTTTTGATGCTCGCTTAGATTAAAATAGACGATAAAGCAGGGTAGGGCATGGCTACATTATAACCCAACAAGTCACTACCAGGATAAATGCATTGCAGTGTGTCTCCCCAGCCCCGCTGTCTCTCGTCCAAATATGGTCACAAAGACCATGGATGTCGACGGCCTCTGTCAAAAATGACGACAGCCAATTTTGCCGAACTGGAAGCCACAGACCAGTGGGTGAGGTCATGTCACATCTCTACATCCATTATTTTGTCACTGTCGGGCATAAACCTTGTATCTCCAAGTTTGAAATGTGTACATGTTTTCGCGAAGCAAAACCCTGCTTCATCAAACAAGGCCGTCGCACAAAAGTAGTGAAAACAGCAGATCTACAAGCACACAACCTCACAGTGCGAGGCGTTGTGTGCTTGTAGATCGGCTGTTTTCACTACAAAACAAACGGTTTTGGACATACAAGTTTTCCACCCGACATTGACGATTTGTTACAGTCTATGGAGAGATACCAGTGGGGAAAATACTAATCAAATCAAACCTTTATATTAGCTCGACTCGACACATTCCAGAGTGGTTTTGTCCAGCGTTCTGTGTGTTGGTGGATGTGTCTTAATTCTCTCCTTCTTCTGGTTTTATAGCACTCTTTCAATTGTTGGTCCTCCCAGTGCATGATGGGAAGGCTGGCATCAGTGTTGCTCACGCAGACAGCTCTAGATTGCTGTCTATCTCTGCATGCTGCTTCTCCTTGTCTTAAGGCTTGTGATGTGCGTGTCTGAACACAGGGGGGCGACACAATTGCTTTGCCAAGTGGCACTTACAAAATTATTATTACTATAATAAAGATGATGATTAGTATTATTACTACTATGGCTTTATACTCAGACTCACATAGTCCATGGGCCATACGAGATGTCGGTATCGGAAAGGTGGCAAAGGTTACCATGCATTTTTGAAAAGCTCTAGATCTGTAGATTATGTTTTGGTATGATAACCCTTTCTGAGACACGGCTAAATTAGTGTTATCAGCCGCTAGAGTTGGTGTCCCATTAACTTTACATTACAGGGGGAAAAAAGGAAAAAAAAAAAAGTAATAATAAGTAATAATAAGTAGCGTATGAGGGGTCAAACTAGGGGTTTTTCATGATTCTAAATCCATTGCAAACATCTGTTTTGCATAAAAAACATTCATTGGTCTAAAACGGACCCCACAAAAGTGTGAAAAGTGATGACTCATCACTTTTCATCACTAAACCATAGTCTTGTGGGGCCGTTTTTTAGCCCAAGGAATGTTTTTTGTGCAAAACAGATGCTTGCAATGGATTCAGAATCATGAACAACCCCTAGTTTGACCCCTCATATGCTACTTAAAGCAGATTCCTTTTTTGCTTTTTTCCCCCTGTAGGCCTAATGTAAAGTTAATGGGACACCAACTCTAGCGGCTGATAACACCAATTTAGCTGTGTCTCAGAAAGGGTTATCATACCAAATTATAATCTACAGATATAGAGCTTTTAAAAAATGCATTGTAACCTTTTCCCACCTTTCCGATACCGACATCTCGTATGGCCCATGGACTAACAGGTGTCCAGGTGTGTGTGTGTCCAAGTAGACAGAGCAGCGGTCTTACTGCCTGTCAGCCAGACAGAAGAAAAAAGATTTGGTGGCACTGAATATGTGAATAGAAGGCCGATATGTGCTTTATCCGAGAACATTATTATTATTATTGCTATTATTATGCTGTCACTTTATATGTGTAAATGTGTATGTAGTTGTTAATATGACACATGTAGGCTATATTGAAGTATGCAATGTTGACTTATCATCATATCTGCTATTAAAGTTTAATTCAACAACCCCTCCGTCCTTCACATGGTTTATGGTAGAACATCACTTCACAGCAGACATTTTGTGTTTGACTTTCATTTTAGTGTGTTGATATAAAACCACAAACCAAATAGCTCTGATTAAGAGAATTTCGTTAAATACAGAAGTCTGTGGAATCAAAGCATCCATTTAACTCATTTACAGCCACCACAAAAAACATCAACTTTGAGGCGTCCCTGCCCCGCAAGGGGCGTCCCTGCCCTGCTAGGTTTACAATAGCCTGGGCTGGCTTCCAATTTCGGGCTTTTGATCCGGTTGGGAGCGGAAGAGCTCCTACGTTTTTCTGTAGTCCAAAACGGACTACACTTTGGCCGGAAACAACGACCGGAAACAGTTTTAACCCGTACTTGCGCATGCGCTAACTACTTGCGCATGCGCTAAACTGGGTTGAAACTGTTTCCGGTCGTTGTTTCCGGCCAAAGTGTAGTCCGTTTTGGACTACAGAAAAACGTAGGAGCTCTTCCGCTCCCGACCGGATCAAACGGCCCGTTTAGTAAACGAAGACCAGGCTTTCTCTCAGGGGAAAGCCTGGTGAGGCGAGGTTAGGTTTACAATGGAAACGGCAGGGAAAGTAAACAGAGAAATGGGAGTTGTCCTGCATGGGACTTCGGCACATCGGATCGGTGACCTATTTTTTTTATTATTTTTACATAAATGAAATAAAATAAATATCTCTGGAATCTCGGGCGTGGTGGCCTGGAACATCGGGAATCTCGGGGCTTTCTGATAGGAGACTCAAATGCTAGGCTCTATGCATACACGCCATTTTGTTCTACTTCCGGGTGTCTTTTGACTTCCTTCACAGGTGTTACTGATGATACTAATGAAGGCTCTGTTTGATTTATTGTACAATGGTTCTTTAATTTCAAGGACCCCCATAACTCTGTACAAATGGAATCAACAAATGGAAGCAAAAGGACCCTTGCAGGTCCATTTGCTTCCATTTGTACACTGTCAGAGTTACACACCTGTATGGGGACATTTGGAACCCACTCAAGGACACTTTGAGACCCACTGGTGTAGCAGAGTGTTTCCAGTGAGCCAACATGCATAATATCAGCACCCTGACTCTGTTTGACCAGAATGGAACAGACCCTTCATTAGTATCATTGGTAACACCTGTGAAGGAAGTCGAAAGACACCCCGAAGTAGAACAAAATGGTGTATATGCATAGAGCCTACTCCACTGGTCATCAAATTATTGGCTCAGGAATGCGTCAAAAACTAAAACTAAAAGATCTCCATCAATTCAAGACTTCGTGATTGGGTGTATTTGATTAAAAAAAAACAATGTTTGGGAGAACTACTCCTTTAACCATTTAAACCCAAGCATCCATATTGTGGAGAGATTTTCACGGAGGAGAGCTACAAGCTCACCATGTGTCACGTTGCGACACATTGTGTGCTTGTAGATCGGCTATTTTCAGCAAAGATATTTAGGCCTAATGTATGAGTGAAAACAGGAAAGTTACAAGTAGCCTATATAGTCATAGAGCCCTGAGGGGCTCCGGTCAATCAAGTAGTAGGCTATAGGGTTTAAGACAAGTGGTTAATAAAATCCTTCATACTGTATAAGCATGTCACTATGACTCAGACACAACCATAACCCATATACTGTATGAGCATATCAGATATCACTATGATTCACACATAAACAAACCCATATATAGGCATATGTGGATATCCGGTTGTCACCATGGTTGTGGTAATGGGACTGACCGAGTCCAACTTCAAACTTGGTGCAAGCATTGGCAAGAACTCGAGGGAGTGCGGTGCCTAGCGCCAACAAAGTCATCCAATATGTCCATATATGGGCATATTTGGATATCCAGTTGTCCAGAACCACAGACGCAACCAGTATGGGGATAGGAGCGCAAAGGGCCTAAGTGACATTTTAATTTTTTTCACATTCATTGATTGTAATAATTAAACTACAAACAACATTAAAAAAGTAAAATACATTAATTGAAGCCTAATCTGTATTAAAGTATAGATTGATTAAACATATTTATTTTTATTAAATAATTACAATCAATTGAAAGCTGTCCTGTGAAAAAAAATGAAAATGTCACTTATCCATATATGGGCATAAAAAGGACAAGGTAGACAGATAGATACAGAGATCTCGGCATATGGGCACGAAAGGAACGCAGACAGATGGGTAGGCTACAATGGGTACTCTGACAAGGTTTCCGACACTGACTTTTTGGATTGGTGGTGCAACAACCTAGTGTAATGGGTTAAATGTCTGACTGGCAACTAATTTATTATTCAATATTTATAGATGCCTCACGCAACACACACACACACACACACACACACACACACACACACACACACACACACACACACACACACACACACACACACACACACACACACACACACTCTGTTTCAACACTGTTGTGTAAGACCAGAAAATACAGGTTGAGTAAATTCACCTTTGGGACAGAAGCTATAGATTCTCTCTCTCTCTGTCTGTCTGTCTGTCTGTCTCTCTCTCTCTCTCTCTCTCTCTCACACACAAACACACACACACACACACACACACACACACACACACACACACACACACACACACACACACACACACACACACACACACACACAAATATACAAACACAATTGCCAGTAAGCAGATGTTTACAGATGATCTGATGTTTCGATCTATTAGTTGATGAATAACTAGTAGTACCGATTTCTTTCTCTCTGTCTCTCTATCTCTCTCTGTGTTATACAGTCAGCATGAGTGTGTGGTGAAGTTAGTCAGTGCGTGTTTGGTGGAGGATGCGGCTGTGTGTGTTTGTGTTGTGTGTTTGTGCAGTGGCGTGGGGGGCAGCTGCTAGCCGAACGTAAGTTCCCTTTAAACTTTTATTTTTATTGCGTGATGATGACAAAATGATTCCTATAGGACAGGTCGCAAGTTCAATTTATTTTCTGTGTTAGTCTCATGATCAAATCAATAAACACTAAACTATTTGCTCCAAGCAAGAATACAAACTATTTTAGATTTTATGTATTCATATTGAAAGTTTCTGTTCATCTTCACTTTGTCCAATCTGGTAGAATGTAGGCTACTCATTTAATGCCGCATGACGACCTCAATGACTTAAAGCCAGTTGTCCAGGCTGCCGCAGACTAGTTTGACGAGTTCGCTAGCTTACGGGTCGCGAGTTTAGAAACTCTACGCTTGCTAAGGGAAGGAGCGCTCGTTTTCTACAGCGTCGGCAGTTATTGTCCACGACATTGCAAGCGGCGCGAAGGCCAGCGGTCCTTGGTCCTGCTCTTCGCGCCCGAGCGCCACAGGCGCGAGTGCCCGCGAAGAGCGGGCCAGGGCTGCGCGGCCGGCGGAGCGCCGCGCGAGTTACGAAGCCGTGGTGAATGCAATCGTTATATTTATGCCCAGGCCGTAAGGCCTGGGCAAGCCCACGATAAACGCATTCTATTCACCTCCTCCGCGGTCCAAGTGACTACAATGGAGCACTCCCTACCTCCGGTTCAGCCAATCACAAGCTTCAAAAATGAGTGCGGGCGTGGTTTTCCCTTAGCAAGCTAAACTCGCTTACAGGTCACCAATTATTTCCAGAGTATTAACCGGAAGTTCATGTGACACGCGATGACGTCACCAGAACAAAAACAGCGCTTCCCTTTTGTTTAGAAATTAAAGGGAAAAATAGCCATTATGAAAGTGCATGGGAGACGGGGCTGGATCCTCTCCTCTCCTACCCTCCTCTGATTCTACTACTCTGACCCTTACTGCCAAATTGTGGAATGCCCTGAGGGGACCCAAAGATTAAAGATTAGAGTTCTAAACTGGCCTGACTTCTGTCAGGAGACAACCACAAGGGGAGATAAATTTACCATAGAACGGAGGTCTCATTCACTGCTGCCGTTTTTCCTTTTTCTCCTTTGTACAATAATGTTTTGTATTTGTTGATTACACGTATTATTGTTAGGGTTAGGGTTAGTTTTTTTTATGTTTTTTTATGCTACGTTGATTAAATCAATACATAGAGCCAGAACCCAGAACTATTTTTAGCCTTTATTGTCTGCCACGTGCTGTTTACATTTCTGACTAATAAAGTATTTAAATCAATCAATCATTCAATCAATCAACAAATCCTTTCCTCTACCCTCCCCTAGGTTCTTGGTGACCTGTCCTCTGTCACTGCGGTTGGATGCTACCGAGAAGGTTCTGGTCCAGTTGTTTGGTTATGACAGCGACCAGACGGTCTATCTGTTGCTGAAAAGCTCCATGTCTGCTGATGGAGTCGAGTACGACAAAGTACCCGTTCAACTGACGGCCTCCAACAACTACCAGAACACTGCTTCAGTCAGGGTCAGAACGCAACACTGAACACACTACACTACAGCATGGTCTTCAACAGGGGGCCTGGGGACCCCCTCAGAGTTACTCCAGGGGAGCCAATAGGATCATTTATTTTACATTATCCACTCGTACCCTATGTATAGTTAAACTGTACATAGATTTGTAAATCATAAAACCGTAAAACATTTGATTCTATGTCAAAAGATATTTTAAAACAGTAGTAGTAATGTCCCCTTTACTTGGAGAGTAAATAAGACTCACAACTCACCATTTTGTTTACACCTGAAAGGTCTTCACTCATAACTTAGCAGACAAATTGTCCTCAGCTGGCAGTGATTTTAGGGAAGCATACTCAGTTGAAACCACAGGCGGATTAATCTGCTGTAGTTTTTTTTTTACCTGAACTGAACCTGAAAACAAACTAGAACATCAGCCTGTGGTTTCAACTGTGTCTGCTTATCCCTAAAATCACTGCCAGCTGAGGACAATTTGGCTGCTTTTCAGGTGTAAACAAAATGGTGAGTTGAGAGTCTTATTTACTCTCCAAGGGTTACATGTTGGCCCCCCAGGCCAGATGAAAAACATGGCAGCATTAAGCAACACAGCTGCACCAAACAAATTAATAATGAGTGTATTTTCAACAAGGGCATGCCAAGGTGCAAGCATGGTAGACAGTAGTACTGACACCCATTATGATTAGCTGCAGCTGTGTTGCTTACATCACTGTGTACTATAATTAGGTCAGTGTAATGCAGCCTGCCATATTTTACCCTGCTGTAGTTTTTGACCAGAGGTGGAAAACAAACTACTAAAGCCTAGGGTTTCATACCCCTTTATTAATATGAATATCTTTCCCATAATTCTGGGACAGTAGCCTGGAAACCATACGAATATGGCAGTAAATTGCCCTCACAGTGATATTGTCTGGCTGCGCAATGCTACGACTGCATCATGCCATGTCGGCCTTCAGTATGTGGCAGACAATTGTACAAGTCCCTCTGATCCGAGTCCCAAGCGAGTCGCAAGTCATTTGGTCCAAGTCTCAAGCAAGTCTCAAGTTTTTTCTTTTTTTAAACAATATGTTTGTCTCAAGCAAGTCTCAAGTTTTTTCTTTTTTTAAACAATATGTTTATTTTCTGTTGTGGGCAAGTCAAGTCGAGTCGAGTCACAAGGTTGTCAAGTCAAGTCGAGTCGAGTCACAAGGTTGTCATGTCAAGTCGCGTCGAGTCGCGTCGCGTCGCGTCGCGTCGAGTCACAAGGTTGTCAAGTCGAGTCAAGTCACAAGCTTTTCAAGTCAAGTAAAATATGTTAGTGTTGAATAGCAGAAGGTTACTGTTCCATTACACTGATACTATTCTATTCTGTTTCTCTCCAGATCTCCCCAAAAGAGTTGGTCGAAGGGGCAAGTCATGTGATCCTCCACGTCCAATCGGCAGGAGGGATCAACCAGCATGAGAGAATCCCTATCAGTCGAACCAATGGCTATCTGTTTGTACAGACTGACAAGCCGTTGTATACGCCACAACAGTCTGGTAGGTTATGCATACAAAAAGTTAAAATATCCACACACTGTGGACATTGTGTCAACATTTTTAATGTAGCCTGGCTCTTCATCAGGTAGACAGTTGCCTAATCAATTCATACAACAACAAGAACGCTCGCCCCAAAACAAAGCTCGCCTGGGTCAAATCCGGTGACCTCGGAACGGTGAATACCACGCCGTTCGCCCTCCTGGCCGTTCGCCCTTTTAAATAATTGTAGTGGAGTAAAAGTACAATATTTGGATCCGAGATTTTGTGGAGTAGAAGTAAAAGTATTGCAAATTGCAAATACTCAAGTAAAGTAAAAAAAAAAAAAAAAAAAAAAACTCAAAATCGCCCCACCGAGCGGTCAGCGCGGTGAGCGTGAGACCGGCGGAAACGATGAGGGCGAACGGCCGAGAGGGCGAACAGTTGTTACCGGAACGGTCACTTCCACCAGGTATTCTTCACCGTAACCTCAATAAAACCATGTCTAACCCTAAGCTTATTCCTAACATTATCCTTAGTAAACTGAATACAAGAATAGAAGAACCGATGAGGGGGATCGGACGGACAGGGGCGAGCGGTCCGGTTACCATACAGCCTGACAAACACAAGTTAATAACTTGATGGGGAACATTTGCAGAAAATGCTTGTCGAAAGGCTATATTCAGCTCTTATGTTCAGCTTGTGAGCTTGTAGATCAGCTATTTTCAACACAGAGAATTGGTGTATGGAGAACAAAGAGCGTACTAAGTACAGATTAAGTATAGAGGAGGTGTGTGTGTGTGTGTGTGTGTGTGTGTGTGTGTGTGTGTGTGTGTGTGTGTGTGTGTGTGTGTGTGTGTGTGTGTGTGTGTGTGTGTGTTCCTATAGTCAAAGTCAGAGCATTTTCTCTGAACGAGGAGCTGAGGCCAGCCAATAGGAGCGTCTTTCTGAAGTTCATGGTGAGTGTCATACTCGACGAGGGCACTTGGGGGCACTGTTGATCTCACACACACACACACACACACACACACACACACACACACACACACACACACACACACACACACACACACACGTACTGTAGGTGGGGTACATGGTAATCACCTCACAACAGCGTAATAGTGTGGAATGAATGTTTGTTTTAGGATCCAGACCATCAGGAGGTGGACAAGGTAGAGATGACTGACTATAATAATGGAATCCCCTCCTTGCAGAACCCTTTCAAATTACCTCTGGAACCAAAGTAAGAACCCCGCTGTCTGTCTATATTACTCCTACAGATCTCGTCCAAACATCACGCCAATTGGTACACATTATGATCCTTGGCAAATTCCGAACATTGCTGGCCCACAGTAAACTAGCTGTCCTGGCGGAGACCTGTGCTCCGAGGAGCACTTTTTCTAGTTGAATTTGACCGATTTGACCATTAAGTTTGATTCATGAAAAGTAACAGTTTGGGACTTATGAGGTGTCCACTGTCCACCCGACAACTTGTGTGTATGCGCATGTGTGTGTGTGCAGCCACGTGCACACATAGACATCATGTCCTCTTTCCATACCTGAAGGCAGCATTCAAGTGAATTGCCTTGTCCAAACTCTCCTGAACTTGAATGCAGCATCTTATGTTGAAAGAATTGCTCTCTCTGTGTAGAAATCCGTGCCCTTATGCCACATCTGACTTGATTA
>NC_137832.1:60922784-60927784 GCF_963921795.1 Nannobrachium achirus | reverse complement strand
TATTTATTCTACAAATGTTTACAGCATTCGAAAACGTTAAGAATGTTTGTGTCATGTCTGTCCTCCTACAGAAACCATATCAAAACAATATATATATTTTCCCCCCATCTTTTTCCATTTTCATACATTTTTGAAAAAGCTCCAGGGAGCCACTAGGGCAACGCTAAAGAGCCGCGGGTTGCTGACCCCCGACATAGGCGAATAATTACAACTGCTATTACAGACAGACAGACATACAGTAGGCCTATTATCAACTTGGAGAAAACTGCTGCGTGACATCACTAGAAAGCACTGTAATATCACAACATTAGTTGGATAATATTTACAGTAGTAAGATGGCAGGATAACATCGTTGTTTTCTTTGTCAATTGTTAATCTCCAGTTTGTGACGGCAAACCCCAGGCTGCCATTGACCAGTCAGGCCCACCTATCAGTGGCGGTGTCAGCTTACTCCTCCCCCAACGAACGCTACATATACATAGACTCTCCCATGGGACACCTGGATGTGGGACATCAAGCCTACATCCATGTCTACACCGCCATGCCCAGCTACGTCCCTGTCCAGTCAATTAACTACATGGTAAGTACAGTGGAAAGTAACTGATGCAATCGCAGTGCCACGCATTGGGAGCTTGTAGATCTGCCATTTTCTAATTATTTTTATACATTGAAAAAGTTGTGAACTGGGACATTCTGCATAATGAGTATTTTCTATTTTTCTCAAATTTTGATACCAATACTTTTGTACTTTTACTCAAGTACAATTTGAATTCCGGACTTTAACGTGTAAGGGTGCCCTCACACCAAAATACCTATGAGAGTGGAATCCGCGTCCCGCCAATGCATTTCAATGATAAGGGAGCGTTTTTTGCAGAAATCCTCTGCTGGCATGAAACCGCTTCACTCTCATTGAAATGCATTGGCGGAACGCGGATTCCACTCTCATAGGTATTTTGGTGTGAGGGCACCCTAACAGAGTATTTCTGCATTGCAGTATTGATATTTTACTTAAGTAAAACATTTGAGTACTTTTTCCACAACTGGGTGAGCCGTGAGAAGTACATCACAGTCACGTTAGATTAGCAAAGCATTAAGAATTAAACTATTTTGGCGTTTGTCAAATGTGTTAGTTAGTGGTTAGTGGAGAGCTGTGTCAAACTGAAGGTCTTTTACACATGGGGTGCGTGACAAAATGATTCAAACAAATGGCCGACGCATCAGACTATTCATATAGTTGATGCCTTTATTCGCAGTGAAAATTGTAAATACAAATTGTGCCACTCTCTCATGTCACTGTGTTAATATTTAGTTACTGTGTGGATGTACCCATGACACAAACAAAGGTTCGAAAAAATATATATTTTGGGGGGAATTAATTGCATCCATGTTAACACTCCAGGTGTGTAAGGACCTTAACCTGATAACCATTTTGTTGATAGCACTCACTTACATTATTTGATTTTATTTTCAGCTTGTTTTGATTTGTTTTTTCTGCCTACTTATATGCCTGTCTGTCTGTCTGTCTGTCTGTCTGTCTGTCTACCCACCTTGTCTGTCAGATTATGTCGAAAGGAAAACTGGTGCACTTTGGTCAAAATGTGTTTCGAGCTTCCATTGGCACCCGTCAAACGTCAGTCAGTTTCCGAGTGACGTCGGCCATGAGCCCTTCCATCCGGCTGCTGGTTTATTACATCGCCTATGCAGAGGGAACCGCTGAACTGGTCGCCGACTCTGTTTGGATCAACGTAGTGGACAAATGTGTCAACGGACTTAAGGTCTGAGATCCTGTGTGTGTGTGTGTGTGTGTGTGTGTGTGTGTGTGTGTGTGTGTGTGTGTGTGTGTGTGTGTGTGTGTGTGTGTGTGTGTGTGTGTGTGTGTGTGTGTGTGTGTGTGTGTGTGTGTGCGTGCATGAAACTATGAAATTGTTACAACAGGGTAAATGGTCATGTAAATACAAGTCCTGTAATATACCTTTCAATTCGGGAACCTACCCCTTTGTTGTAGTTGTTGCTATGTACGGTATGTTTATTGCATTATTATTATTTCTTTTGTAATTTTTGAATAGATATTTTAAGTTTTTCAGGAAACTTCCTATGTCCCCCGGGTTCTGTGTTCCCCACTTACCCTCACAAAAAAGGTTCCCCGCACATCCAGAAATGCAGTAAACATTCTAATTATTAATAACAACACACAAAATAATGGGGAGAAATTATGAATACTAGTGGTGCACTAGGGACATCTGGGCACCATACTTTTATTACGACTGGGCATCTGGATGAATGTGCACCTGGACAACTGGGCATTAGGGGTAGGGAGATGTGGGCATTTGGACGAGTGCATGAGCACTTACTGTAGGGGTGGAAACATCTGGGCACTAGGGACATGTGGGCACCTGGACAACTGGGCACTTAAAATAGAATTTCCCACATGTTCCTAGTGCCCAGATGTCACACCATTTCCTACATTTGAGTCAGGAACATATACCTTTTATGGGTGGGGAACATAGATCCTTTTTTTCCCCATTGAGCGGGGAACATAAAACCTTTTTTGGGGGAAGGTGGGTGGGGAACATAGAACCTGGGGAACATAGAACCTTTTTTGGGGGCAAGTGGGGAACATAGAACCTGGGGAACATAGAACCTGGGAAACATAGGGAGGACCCCAAACCGAGCATGTTGGACAACTGTATCGGACCAGACATCGTCACCCAAAGACCTGGTACTCCAGAGATCTGGCCATCTGGGAGCCCATTGCCCCCTCTGGGGTAATGGGCCCCCTCCGCCACTCCGACATGTCTCCTTTCCGACATGTCTCCATTCCGACACTAACCCTATCTCTAACCCTAACCCTAAACTTAACCTCTATGGAAGTGCGACAATAAGAAGTCCATTTCGGAGGGGCGACATGTCGGAATGGAGAGCGACACCCAGGAACTTGGCAGGGCGTTCCACATTTTGGTTGGGCTCCTCCCCTTTCTTAGTCCACTTCCTCCCAGGTGTTTCTGTGTTTATTCCTGCTAACAACAACTTTTCATGTTTAAGGGCAGTCTGTGGTGCTGATAGATTAGAGATCTGGTAACCCATAGGTCTGGTAATCCAGAGGCCTAGTAACCCATATGCCTGATAACCCATAGACCTGGTAACCCGTAGGTCTGGTAATCCAGAGGCCTAGTAACCCATATGCCTGATAACCCATAGACCTGGTAACCCGTAGGTCTGGTAATCCAGAGGCCTAGTAACCCATATGCCTGATAACCCATAGACCTGGTAACCCGTAGGTCTGGTAATCCAGAGGCCTAGTAATCCATATGCCTGATTACCCATAGACCTGGTAACCCGTAGGTCTGGTAATCCAGAGGCCTAGTAACCCATATGCCTGATAACCCATAGACCTGGTAGCCCTTTAAACATAGACCTGGATAGCCAACACAACTGGTAACCAACAGAGCTGGTGACCAAGATAGACTCTAACCACTACATTAATGTTAACACACATCAAATACACGAAATGAAAGATTGAAATGCATTTATTTACAGAATTGTATTTGTAACAATTTCTACACTCCTCTGTGTGTGTGTGTGTGTGTGTGTGTGTGTGTGTGTGTGTGTGTGTGTGTGTGTGTGTGTGTGTGTGTGTGTGTGTGTGTGTGTGTGTGTGCGCGCGCGTATGTGTGTGTGTGTGTGTGTTTCAGACTTCGCTGCGCTCCAGGGAACAGCAGTACGGTCCCAACGGTAATCTGCAGTTGGAAATCTCAGCCAATCAGAACGGACTGGTGGCTCTGTCCGCTGTGGATACGGCTCTCTATTCACTGCGTCACCAGCAGAAAAACCCACTGAACCAGGTAGGCCAGGTACCACAACACACAGCCCTCTCTCCTGCCTGGAGATTACAAGTCTTAAAGTCACTGTATCCTTCCAAAAACATAGGACTTGGACTTTATAGACCTTATTCATATCGTGGCCATCTTGGATTACATGACCACATGGGGTGGCAGCCTGCATTACAAACTGTTGTAAACAATGGAGCGATGGTCCGAACATATGAGTTCTGTTCAACCAAGTTCTATTGACCAAATCGACAAATGGGAAGATGACAACATAAATAGAAGGGTACATCCACAATATCCATGGCAGTTAGGTTACAATGTTACTCTGTACAAAGACTTGCTACAGTATCTGTGCAGACTAGTGCTTGCTCTGCCATCATATTAACTGTATTGTGATTTTTGCATATTAATCAGGAACAATCTAACAACAAATAGTTAATATGATGGTGGAGCAAGCACTGCACACAGATAGCAAGTCTTTGTACACAGTAAGGTTGCAACCTAACTTGCCTTGAATATCGTTACCGTGGATGTAATCAATCCAGTTACTGTAGCCCTTCAGCAAGGCCGAGTTCTTTTCGCGGCCCTGGCTCGAGCAAAGATATACTTGCACTTGCAAAACAGTGACTTTGTCCCATCTCTGACTCTAGGGTCTGGCAGTGGTGTAAAGTAACAGCTGTCGGCGGCGGAGTACCACCCCTTTCGCTAAACTCTTTGGTTCCCATGGCGACGCGACCACGCAGCAGGCATTGTAGCCGCTACGTGGAAAGGTAGCCTCTGCCGTAGTAGAGACGGCCGCGACGGCGGCAGGTTTATCTATCGAGCGATGATCATTTCTGGTTAGCGTTGTAATCTGCCGTAGCAGTGCAAAGCTTAAATAGCCTAATAACAGTGCGCTGTATGTGGTGTGTTGTCAGGTTCTTCGTCACATTGAGAAGAGTGATCAGGGTTGTGGAGGGGGCGGCGGCAGAAACAACGCAGACGTCTTCCGCTTGGCTGGCCTCACCTTTATCACCAATGCCAACGCCCAGGCCTTGCCCTCAGGTAAACACAGCACACTTCTTGTTAAAGCGGTTTTATCCATTAGTTCTGTTTGCACTGTTCTTCTGTTTTTAGTGTTTTTATGGAGTGGACTACAATGGAAACAAGCTTCGGCTTTGCAAAACATTATAA
>NC_137832.1:60905284-60920284 GCF_963921795.1 Nannobrachium achirus | reverse complement strand
AACGTAATTGTAGAGACACAATTCCGGAATTCAAAATGAAGATTAAAAGTACAAAAGTATTGGTATCGAAAAGTACTTAAAGGACCAGGTCGCCTCTGGGACAACCAGATCTTATTTTATTGTTGTGTGGGACACGATCAACACAATCCTGAGTTATTTTTTGTGTTCAATCTGTGTTTTTAGATACCGTAAATCACCAATTAGTAGCCCGGGCGTTTATTTCGCAAAATGGGGTCGGACCCCGGGCGCTTAAAAGGGACCAGGCGGCTATTGGTAACAGGCTTTTATTTATTTTGGCACTGGCCAGTACTGGGCCATTATTTGGTAAATTTTTCTTTCTCAAACTATATAATAGGGGTAATAATCAAAATGTTATAATAAATGTTATAATTATAATTATTATTATTATTTTAATTGTTATGAACACCCAGAAAATAGCACATTGCGATCTATTAGACCAAACCTCATTTAAAAAATATCTAGAGTGTATGAAAGCCTTTTAAAACATATATACTATTATTTATACTAAGGGAATCTTTCTCCAAAATAATCAATTACCGCATAGACGCATCTAGGTCTGTAGTCAACGAGTTAACGACCCAATTAGCGCAGAAGTCCTGCAGCTGGTGCTGGACTGGACTCGCTGGGCTGAACACTGAACAGCTCCACTATCCTGACATTAAAATATTATGGTATTGCATTATGATTAAGCCTTCTGCATTCCCCTTGAACCTCAAAATAATGGATTACTTCTTCAAAATGCGGACTGGATAAAAAGAGGCATCAACAGTAAGTAATGAGTTATTCTTTATTGTCTTTATTGGCCAGTCTTTCTCCATCACAACGTTTTGCCATTAAAGTAGGCCTACTCACGCAAACCTTGCATTGTAGCAACGTTTTAGACAGTAATGAATGATGGTCAGTGCGCAGAGAGCAGCAGACTCCTTTTTTCCTCTCTCTTTTTTTGGTATCCTTTGGCAATCTGTTCCCCCGAGTGCGTCCTGCGCGCCATGGTAGCGCAGAACTGGGCTGGGCAGTGGGCACCATACATTTGGCTTGGAGTTAGAAGTGTCTGTCCACAGGGCTGTGAGCTTGTAGATTTGCTGTTTTAAGCGCACTACCGTCATGATGCAACATATGACCCGTAGCAACGCACAGCGAGTGCGGTGCGTTGCGACGTGCTGTCACAGCACTGCTGTGAGCTTGTAGATTTGCTGTTTTCAGCGCACCACTGCCATGCAACATAAATGACCAGTTAAGTTAAATAAATAGCAAATAATACCAAACAACCAAACAAATAATAGCCCGGGCTCTTACATAAAACCTAATAGGGATAATATTAATTGCAAATAACGGCCCAGGCGCTTATACAAACCTTGCGCTTATTTGAAACAGGCGTTTATTGCGCAAAATGGGGTCAGACCCCCGGCGGATATATGGAACCCGGCGGCAGTTTGCCACCGGGCGATTAATTGGTGATTTACGGTATTTTAGTATTTCAGCTATGACCAGTTGTAGCATGCTGAAATACTAACATATCTAAAAACAGATTGAACACAAAAGATAACTCAGGATTGTGTTGATCGTGTCCCACACAACAATAAAATAAGATCTGGTTGTCCCAGAGGTGACCTGGTCCTTTAAAGGGGAGAACCACCCATTTTCAATATTGAACTATGTCATTAATATACCTTTGAGTTGTTCTGTGTTGCCTATAACTGGAGGATTGATTTTGGCATACTGAACTACTCAATGGGTGGTTCTCCCCTTTAATACCAAAATTAGAAAGTACTCCATCATTATGCAGAATGTCCCATATCACAACTTTTAAAAATGGTATAAAAAAATCTTATTAGCAGAACTACAAGCTTACAATGTGTTGCCTCGCGATGCATTGTGAGCTTGTAGATCTGCTATTTTCAAATGGCCGAAGTGGTTAATGTATGTAATAATAATCTAAATCTACTAAGTTACGAGTAACTAACGTTTTATATCATTGGGGTGTAAACAGTACAACATTTGCCTCTGAGATATAGTGGTAACATTGCGTGCTCAGAAGTATCTTGAGACAACTTGTTGTGATTTGACACTTTAATCAAAATGAATTGAATTGCAGTGGTGTACTGGTATAACTAAGTAAATTCTTCAGGTATTTGTACTTTACTTGACCAATTTCCAATACTTTTACTTCTACTTACATCTCAGATCCAAACATTGTACTTTTACTCCACTACATTTATTTGAAAACTTTAGTTACCAGTTACTTTGCAGATTTTGATTATTTATTACAAAACATTAATTAACCACCTCAGCCAGCCCACATTTGATGCTGCTTAGCTGATCTACAAGCGACGCATTGGGAGCTTGCAGATCTGTCATTTAAAAAAATAATTATACATTTGAACACCTGAAATTGGACATTCTGCATAATGAGTACTTTTTACTTTTGGTTCTTTGATTACATTTTTGATACCAATTGTACTTTTACTCAAGTCAATTTTGTATTCCGGACTCTTACTTGTAACAAAGTATTTCTACCTTGTAGTATTGATAGTTCACCCTCAAAATGACTTTTTGAGTGGTGGTCTCACCACTCCTGTGATTCGCTTTCACGATGTTACTGGCTGGCCGTCGCCTCAAGTGTATGTCTGTCGCCTCACTCGCCTGCCATACCTCTCCTGACCAGGAGAGGGACACACAGACCACAGACCACACACACACACACACACACACACACACACACACACACACACACACACACACACACACACACACACACACACACACACACCCCAACAACCTTGCAATACATGTATTTGACTCTTTTTATTTGACCACCACTCAGTTCACAAGGTGTGATTTTTTTCTATTGATTACTCACGCCATGGAGACTTGAGTCCAATCATATTTTTTTGTATTTGTCGCATTCCTAAGTTAAAAATTAGATTATAGTAAATTTACCCCCATTGATTCCGGATGGGGACCCAAATGCATTTTGGTCTCCATCCGGAATCAATGGCGGTACATTTATTGTAATTCGATTTTTGTCTTAGGAATGCAACAAATACCAAAAAATATTGTTGAACTCAAGTCTCCATGGCTTGAGTAATCAATAGAAAAAAAGTCATTTTGAGGTTGAACTACAGCTTTAAAGTTGTACCATGTAACTTTTTTTATAAAACAAATCTTAAAATTGTCCTAACTGTTAAATCGCTAAAGTTTTAGAACACCCACTCTGTTATTTTCAGCTTCTGAAGCCTTCTCTTTATATGTTTTCTTCTTAGCAGTGACAGGGGCGGGATTTCCCGGCAAAATGACGTAATCTGCATCATCTGTATACATTGTGTATACGTTGGCCAATCACATCGCAGATCATACACACATGATACTCTACTGGCCAATAACCGACTCTTCAGGAAGTAGCTTCCCTCAGCAACCAGTGTTTACGATGGTGAAGGATTCTTAACCTCTTATTCCCCAAATCCTGCTTAGAAAATTACGTTCTACCACTCCATGGATTCGTATTGGTTGCGGTGGTTTGCGGCGCCGCTCTGGTGGTCCGCGGTGGTGGTCCGCGGTGACTCCGGGTGAAAAACGGGCGAAAAACGGACGAAAAAAGCATTACCACGACTGACCACTAGTTTAGCAACTTACACAGTATATTTGAGTACTTTTCTCCACCACTGTTGAATGTAAATCATCCTGTGTGTGTTTCAGTACTGCGTGACCCTGACCGTAGGCCCAGCGCTGTGCGTGCTGGACTCTCAGCCATCCTCCACGCCGGGCCTGAGGTCCACCCTCTGCCCCGACCGCTCCCGCTGGCCCACGCTGGCCGGGGAGTCCGTGGCGGCGGTGAAGTTCTTCCTGATGGCTCTGGAGCCCGGGGAACACACCCTCACCTTCACGCTGAAGACACAGGAGAGAGGAGTCCTGGATATCCTGCAAAAGAAACTACGTGTGGTGGTGAGGCCCTGGGATGGATGGATGGATGGATGGATGGATGGATGGATGGATGGGTGATACCAGGGGTCATCATCATGTCATGTACACCGACAAACGTGTCCATGGCAAAGACTTGGTCTTGTCCATGGCAAATTTAAGATTTTCTTTTTTACACAGCATTGGCCGGGTTTCCCAAAGCGATTTTAGCCCTTCGTAGCTCACGCATGGTCGTATAGTGCGGGGCGTTAACGGGAGCAAATGCTAATTTCGTGCAAATTTGTCTTAAAGCGCCAACTTTTGCACAGATGTAGCCCAGGGCATACTCTAATGATTTAGCTAGGGCGCCCGAGTTTGCGACCTTCGGGGTCGCCACAACGGCCAAATCAAGTTGGGCTCCCATCGACTTTCTATACAGGAGGAAAATACCCAGAAATGTTTTTTAATTAGGATGTGAGGGGTCTAACTAGGGGTTTGTCATGATGCTGAATCCATTGCAAGCATTCTTTTTGCACAAAAAACATTCCTTGGGCTATAAATGCCCCCAGAAAACGATGGTTTAGTGATGAAAAGTGATGACTCATCACTTTTCATCACTAATCACAGTTTTGTGGGCGTTTTCTGGGGCCATTTATAATAATTGATAATATTATAATAATTGATCATAAGACCCAATTACAGAATGTGGAGGTCCCCAGGTTTTCTTCAGAATATATATGACACTGATTTAGTATGATACTATGGCATATTTAGGAGTCCACTAGTACTATAGTGGTTCTCAGATATTTTATTTTCAAGGACCCCCTTAACTCTGAGAGTGTACAAATTGAACCAAATCCATTTGGCTCCATCTTTATGTGTTTCTGGTAAAATTATTGTCTGCTCATTTTGTATGTCCGTGGCAAAACATTTTAAACTGTTAATCCGGTTTTGTTGTTGTTTGTTAATCTGGCTATGTTATCAGTAACAAGCGTAAAGGCCCATTCCCACTGGGCCAGATAACATTTTTCCATTCAAAGTGGATGGTAGATACAGATAAAAAAAATATTTGCCACAGATAAAAGTATCTGTGGCAAATATCTGTGGTAGATATTTTTTTTTATCTGTATCTACCATCCACTTTGAATGGAAAAATATCTGGAGAAAGAGATTCTTTTATCTGTTATCTGGCCCAGTGGGAATGGGCCTTAACACTTTATATTAACACTTTATTTTAACGTTATTTAATTTGTTAGAAGATTGTTAACATAATAATACTGGGTATTACATAGTTCAGTAGTAGTATTTTTGTATTTTAACACTTTATTTTAACTTGGCCTTGTTAATAATAATTTGTTTGTTTGATTGATTGATTTTATAGCCAACTTTATTAGTAGTTTTTTCCCCTTTATTAGAAATGTAAACAGCATGAGGTACATTCCGACATTTAAGCTAAAAGGAGTCAATAACTGTGTTATTAATCTGGTTGTGCGGTAAGTAACGTGTTATTAACAGGATTCCCACGGTCATGAAATTCCTGGAAATATTTTGAAAATAGAAAAATATTTTTCCAGTACTGGAAAAGTTTTGGAATTTATCAAGGGTCCTGGAAGGTCCTGGAAAAAAATGCTATGCATTGTCTTTGGTTATTGATTTTGTTAATAACTCTGACATGACAAATTAAACATTGGCCAAATTGTCAAATATTAGAGGCAGAAATTGTGAAAATAGCAGATCTACATGCTCACAACGCCTCGCAACGCGAGGCGTTGTGAGCATGTAGATCTGCTATTTTCACAATAGAAACGTGTTATACAAAATTCCTCAACTCTTAGTGCTCGTCAGGGTGCTGGGGTCCCCAGTTAAAACATGATTATTTCAGGGATCACAGCCTGAAAAGGTTGAGAACCACTGGCGTACACTACCTTTTCTTTGGGCATTGCACATAGGAGTAAGCGACTTATTATTGAGCTGAATTATTGTTATACAGTCCTGGAAAATGGGTTAAATATTCTGGAAATGTTTTGGAAAAGTTTTGGTAAAAATGTGTGGGAACCCTGTATTAATCTGTTGCTGTTTCAGCCTGAAGGAGTGAGAACTGAGATGTTCTCTGGAGGCAGACTGGACCCGCAAGGACTGTATGGTAAAAACACAGCGCTCATGCTTAACCACTTGAAACCTAGTGCATCACTTTTCTGGGCGGAACACTGTCTTGCAGAAAATAGCCCAAACACTAGCTATAGCTCACAAGTTCACAACGTATCACAATGTGCTACAGTACGTTTGAGCTTGTACATTACTAGCTTGTAGATTTCTGTCCCTATAGTGTGTGCCAGCGGCTACGTCATTGTAGTCCTTAGCGGCCATTTCTTGGGTAAAAACACAGGTGTTTCAATTGTTTGATTGCATAGAACTAATGCTTTACTCCAATCAGAACACCTGTGTAAGGCTGTGTTTACCCAAGAAATGGCCGCTCTTAGAACTACATTTGGCACACCCTATAACCAAAACTAAAGGTGCGGAAGCAGCATTTAGTTTTTTATGCACAACTCGCAGAAAACTGCAGATCTGCTGCCATTCATATTTATCTTAAAGGACAACTAAAGACCTTTTCTGTTTGCTGTTCTTTTCCTCTTCTCTTCTGCACTGTAACTGTATCTATTCATTTTTACTTCCTTTGTTCATACATCATACATCATAAATTGCCAATGTTGAAATGTGCTATACAAATAAAACGGCACTGCCTTGCCTTGCCTCTATAGGCTAATTTCTGTGAGCAACATGTTAGTGTTGTAGCGGTAGCCCATGGGAAGTCAGTCATTAAAGGTGTAGTTCACCCACAAAATGCATTTTTTCCCCCTATTGATTACTCACGCCACGGAGACTTGAGTTCAATGATATTTCTTCGTTTTTGTTGCATTGTTAAGACAAAAACTTGATTATAATACATGATACTACATTAATTCTGCCCAACAGTGACAATATACCTATCAACCTGATGAATGGGTACATTCCACTGATTGAATAACATTTTAAAGGCAGCCCACATGAAAAATATTTTTAAAGTGCTGGAAAGACAGGGAGATCCCTGTTACTGAACAAACACTCCACAGCAATGATTAATATCATAACAATATAGAGTTTAAACCTTTAAACAAAAAACTTGGTGTAACCAACACAATATCAATCAATTTAACATTTTCATTTTCAAATTATTCATTTAGGATCAGAGAAGATAAAGGTGATTTTGAAGAATAAACTTCCTCTGAACCAGGTTCCTCACACGGATGTAGAGAGAGAGCTCATTATTCACGGTAAGAGAATACTACAGTATCAGTATCATACTCATACTTACAGTGTGTTTAGTACTGTACTGTACATGCAAATGTACCTTGCAATTTCAGATTTTTACACTTTGGTTGCAACGGTATGTTCACCAATAGAAACAAATGAATATCAATCATGCACAAAATATATACCAGTGGTTCTCAAAGTGGATTTCATATATATATATATATATATATATATATATATATATATATATATATATATTAAGGCTGGGACTTAAACATATTAATTAACGCGATAAAAAAAAAATGAACGCATTTTAATCGCACTTAGTTTTTGCACCACAGAGCCTTCGGTTTCGGGCATACCGATCATAGCGATGCACCAACCAAGAAGAGACAACAAACGCAAAGGGAGAAGTAGCCGATCAGAGCGCTTTGCTTGGTCCAGTGGATGCGAAATTTAGATTTAAAAAACTCACTCGTTGATTCACTTGTACAACAAAATGTGTGTTTACTTGAAAAAAAAAATGCTTCGCAGGTCAAATATCGATGTGCGATTAATTGCGATTAATTAATCACAGAGCTGTAATTAATTAGATTAAAAATTTTAATCGCATCCCAGCCCTAATATATATATATATATATATATATATATATATATATATATATACCATCTTTAAGTAAAATATGTGACTACTTTTCTACCACTGCTGTAAATCCCACGAGGTTTCCACAAGACATGGTATCATGATGACCAGATCACTGTGAATCCCTGGAGGTCAGATGTGTGGAGGTGACGGTAGATCATGACAGGGAGCTCTGAGTGTTCTGAGCAGCACTCATCCACAGGGGCGTCACAAGGTGGGGAAAAGTGGGACTGAGTTACTAGGGCCCAAGGTGGAGGGGGTTACGGTTGCGTCACAAACAAGACACTGAAGCGACGGACACATTTTATTTTAACCAACACTGAGCAGCGCGACCAAAGTGAAGCAATTGAAGCGACTCGTACCCAGGGCCCAGAATTTGGTGTGACACCCGTGCTCATCCATCAAACATTTAAGCTTCAGGGACTGTCTGGTGATAAGAAGTGGCTTGCTCACTCCTCACCAAGCATTGAAGGAAGCATGAACTCAGTACGGGACTCTCCCCAGGTAGGCAGAGGGAGAACTGAATTTCCACAGATCTTTAAAGTTACTGCCACCAAATATGTACAGCTCTCCATTGTAGGAAAAGGCTGAGTGATCACTGCGTCCATCTGGGCAAAGCTGTGCAGAAGGTGTGTTCATCCAGCAGTTGGTCTCTGTGTCAAACACACTGAAGGTGTTGTAGTGGCCCTCGTTCCCCAAGCCCCCAAATACATACATCTTTGTCCCGACGATGGTGGCAGAGTGCTGGTATGAAGCAGGTGGAGGAGTTCCTCTGGTGTTAATTAAAGACCAGACCATCGTGGTGGTGTCCAACTTGTAGATGTCATTATTGTATTCAGTAGGACTGTTGAACACTGTTCTCTCCTCCATAGATAAACATGACGTTCTCAAAGACACATGCTGAGTGGCCCCGCCTAGGGTTGGGACCCGAAACCGGTTCTTTTTAGGACCCGGTTCCATGATACCGGGTCAATCATTTTTGCCGGTCCGATTCTCTTAACGGGTCTCATCAGCGCACATTTAATGTGCATTCCATCGCAAGCAGCTGTGGTGACGTCAGGCCACCTCTACAGAAAGAATGCTGGGAATGTCCGCGTCACTGAGCAGCGCGAGTGAGAGCGACGACAACTGAACACACCAACAAGCAGCGTGATAAACAAACAGCATGGTGCCAAAGAGACAGAAGTCTTCCAAAGTTTGGCTGTAGGCTACTTCAGCTCACTGGAAGCGCGTTCATTCTGACGTCCATGAGCGGCGCTCGTCGGCTCGTTCGGTCCGCGGTCTTCTGTCCTCGCGTCTTTCTTTTCATTCACATTTCACATTATGCTCCAAATAACACCCGCAGCTGCAGAAGACCTCGCGAAAGTTGATATGTGAGCGGACCGAGGCGCTCCTCTGTGCCGTCTGCCTGGGTGCTTCTCTTCTTCCTTGTTACGTCTTGCAAGTTGCAACGCAAGTAAAGCCTGACTACTTCGCTGTGTTGCATGCCGAAAATAGCTGATCTGCAAGCTCACAACGCGTCGCATCCACAAGACAACGTGAGCTTGTAGATCAGCTATTTTAACCAACGCTTAAAGCCTTAAACATACAGATGGGCGCGACGTTTAGAAACCTGACTTCACAATAGCCCCTTTTCCACTGCAGCTTTAGTACCACACCACACCACACCACACCACATGAATATATCTACATTTTCAATTACACAAAAGTAGCCCTATTGGTAAGAAACAAATTGACCCTTAACTGTGATTATATTACAATATAAATTTGTATTACAACAACTATACCTAAATTATTATTTATTTGAACGCCCATTAGGCTTATGTAAACAACTACTGTTAAATGGTCTCAATCGTTCATGTTTTATTTTTCTATAGGACATACAGAAGCGTCAGTGTCAGAAAATATGAAAATATATATATATTGGAACCGTTAAGAGAACCGTTAGGAACCGGAATTGTTAAGAGGGAATCGCTAAGGACTCGGAATCGTTAAAATCCTAACGAGTCCCAACCCTAGCCCCGCCTCCCCTCTGGAGCAGTCCCAGAAACCCTGGGTGTGAGCATTTTATGGGCGTTGACATCAAATGCATAAAGAACCTTGCTGTAGTTCCAGTAGTTCCTGGTGTCAGTAACTCCCCCCCCAGATGTAGATGAAAGGGTCGATCAGCACAGCTGTGCGGCTGGTGCGCATGGGATGAACCCCAAGGGGACGTTGTCCTCTTCCAGGTGTCTCTGGGGGCAACCTGGTCCAGCATAAAGACACTGTGTTGAAGACATGCACCTCAGTCCGACGCTGGGACTCGATAAAGTCCCCTCTGAAGCAGTGCACTTTGTGGTTCACTTCTACAGCAGCATCATACGGTATCTCTGAAAGCCCTGTTAGGCGTATCCCCCAAGAAGCATTTCTCACAGCAGTTTATAAGTTTCATCTCATCTTCTAAAGGGCCATTTATAGTTACGTATGGTTGATTTTGTGTACGTTTGGGGGTGAGACAGTACGTACGGTAATAGCGTCGACATGCATACTACAGTACGGTCTCTGTGTTACATTAGGTTCAATAAATCCTATGTACATACTGTATCCACTAGATGGCAGGCACCCAAATGCATCTTCCCAATGAGCAAATGCTACATAGGCTAGCGCCTACATTCATTGTTGACAGATACACTCGGATTGAACGACCTGCAGAAAACACTCTCCCATCGGCGCTAGTCACTGACACTGTGCTGTCTGGATATAATATAAAAAGGACTGGAGAATGGATGAGCATGGACACGCAGTGCCGTTGCAAGCGACCGCCTAGAGCGCTATCTCAAGGGGGCGCCGCCGACAGTTAATGAGCCACCCAAGTTGGCAGAGAGCGCTGATTAGGCTGGCAACGGGTCTGCGTCATAGGTCTGCGTCCTGGGCTGGCCTGTGTGGGTTAAAGATCCACTCGCGATCTGGCCCCGCGTGTTGGTTACTTTGTGATTTCTTTCTTTTTTTTTTCTTTTTTTTTATGCCCACGGCAGTGCATGAGGTCACTTCCACATACGAAATGGAGACCAGAAAAAAGACGAAACATTTCTCCCTCACTACTGCCCCCACGGTTGACAAAAGTTCGGGTAGTTCATGTGTACGTACGTTTTTATCGGTTTTTATCCGTCGGGTTGAGTGTTGTCCGTAAGGTTACGGAGACAATCTATTACGTCCGGACGGCCGGAGGAACCGGATTAAATCACTCTCCCCCTCCGTTTCTTGTGTATTCCTGCGGTCCTTAAGTACTACTATGCATGGTACTTAAGAGAACTCAGTCCTACTGTTTGTGTCAGCACTTATAGTGGGTCTACGTGTGACGTAGACATGATGTCACGTGTAGGTCAAGTTGTTGACCTACAACTACCAACTAGAGTTCTCAAATTCTGCCTGAGCCCGACCCGGCCCGCCGTTGTCGTGTAGGGCAGATTATAAAGTATAAATGCTAATTGGTCTGGCCAGGCCGAGCCAGGGGCTCTGTCGCTCAGGCAATAGAGAATAGGTGAATATCCCTGTCTGTTTGTCTGTCTGCACTGCAGCACTGAAGCCAGAGTAATGGATCAAGGATAATCGGTGACGCATACGGAAGTAGAGCCTACTAGCAGACTGGTTGTAATTTGTTGGGACAACGTCACAAACATAACCTTTGGATTAGAGTTCTCAACGGACCTGAAAATTAAGGCCCGGCCCTAACTGGGCCCTAACTGGGCAGGCCCGAGGCCCTACCCGGCCCAACTGTGTGTGTGTGTGTGTGTGTGTGTGTGTGTGTGTGTGTGTGTGTGTGTGTGTGTGTGTGTGTGTGTGTGTGTGTGTGTGTGTGTGTGTGTGTGATTATTAATCATTAACTATTATAACCATTGTTATTTTTGTCGTTAGGTGAGATTCTCGGGGAGATTATGTCCGTTATGGACAACCCAGAAGGACTCTTGAGGCTGGTCAATCTGCCCCCTGGGTCTGCAGAAGCAGATCTGGCGGGGCTTTTCCCACTTGTATACGTCTATAAGTACCTGGAGACCACAGGGCGCTGGGGCATTCTGGGAGCTGATGTCCAGAAGAAGTCACAGGAACTACGACGGAAGATCAAGGAAGGTTAGAACTTAGAGGCATTTCTCTTGATCTGTCAGCCTTTGCTGTCTGTATAGTCTGACTGACATAGCTCAATGCCTGGTTTATGTTTGTGTGTGCGTGTGCGTGTGCGTGTGTGTGTGTGTGTGTGTGTGTAGGGTTGGTGGGTATCAGTTCCTTCAGGAGCCAATCAACAGCGTCCTACAGCATGTGGCCAGGCAGAGAACCTAGTACCTGGTCAGTACTGTGATTAATACCAGATATTATCCAGTACCATGCATGGTCAATACTGTGTTTCATACCAGATATTATCCAGTACCATGCATGGTCAATACTGTGTTTCATACCAGATGTTATCTAGTTTCATACAATGTCAGTTTAGTGATTTATACCAGGGGTCTTCAACGTTTTCAGGCCAGGGACCCCCAAACTGACTGGGAGATGGAGCAGGGACCCCCTACCTTGTAGGGTGGGGGTGGGGCTACAACATATGTTGTATATTTATGTATAAAATTGTGTTTCATGTGTATAGGCTAAACATACCATGTTATTGTGCATTCAATACTATGCTGTCAATATGTCAATACTATCAATCTATCACTGACAATCTGTCAATTGTACAATAATAAATAAATCAATCAAATTGATTTATTAAATAATCAATCAAATTAATTTTTTTTCTTTCTTTTTTTAAATAGAAATTAAAAAAATAATATAAAAAGTTGTAGAAGACTCCTGATTTATATCCTAGTGACCATATATGTCAGAAATGATGCAATTGTTCCATTTATATTGGCAAAAATGCTACGCGGCGCGTCCGTCCAACCAGTTAAACCGATGGGTTTGGGTGAGCCAATCAGGGACTTACACTGGCTTAGTGGCACAAAGGTGACGTGATGCTCTGCCAATCTGTGAAGCCAGCCGACGGTTTGGGTTCGCCAATCAGGAAAGCGTTCGTTTGATTGAGGAAAAAACTAATTACAACGTGTGTGTGTGTGTGTGTGTGTGTGTGTGTGTGTGTGTGTGTGTGTGTGTGCGTGTGCGTGTGCGCGTGCGTGTGCGTGTGTGTGTGCGCGCAGGCTGACAGCTCTGGTAGTAAATGCCCTGGCTCAGACAGACAGTGTGGAACCAGTGGGCCATGACTCTCTCCAGCAGACTCTGAAATGGTTGATCTCAACGGCACAAAACCCAGACGGATCCTTCAAGGAGTTCTCTCATTACTCCCCCAACAAAATCATGGTCCAAGCACTTTACACTTTATAATACTTTTTAATCTACAGTATATTTTACAATACTTTATAGTTTTTTATTGTATTTTTTATGTACAATCTCTAGTACATAATTTTACATTAGAATCCCTATTTCAATTTACAAGGATTAACCATACACGAATAACTTGACATTACCACCGTTTCTATTTCAGTGTTGTTTTTGACAGCAAATTTTGATTTAGTTTTAGTCATAGTCTTTTGAATAAAATGTCTTTTAGTTTTAGTCATAATTTAGTCACCTGAAAGGTTTTAGTTTTAGTCTAATTTTAGTCGACTAAATTTATCATAAGATTTTAGGCGACTAAATCTACAGTTGATTTAGTCAACTGAAATGTATTTTGGCAGGCCTTGATGACATTGTAATGGCTGATTCTACACTTGGTTGCGCGCTGAAAATAGCCGATCTTGTGAGCTTGTAGATCTGCTATTTTCAGCACGCAACACCTGAGAACAACCAAACATAAATTGACTCTCCTTCCCTAAAGTTTTAGTCTAGTTTTTATTTTGTTGACGAAATTGTCAATATATTTAGTCTTAGTTTTAGTCATCACAGCTTAGTTTTTATTTCGGTTTTATTTTGTTTTCGTCAGTGAAAAAAAAATGCAGTTGACAAACATTTTTCGTCATAGTTTTAGTCGACAAAATCAACACTGATCTATTTGAATATTTGTTTGTATTTAACGAATCATTTTTGATACATTTCATTATTTTATGTATTTATTATCACAGGCTCTCTCTCTCACTCTTTTCTTTTTCATATCTTAATCGCAGTCAAAGAATGCGACCCTTTTGGACCAATCGGTGTACCTGACCTCCTTCGTGCTGATTGGCTTACACAAAGCAACACAGATCGACGATCCAAAACTACGGCTCAAGGTAATAATTCATTCACTCCATTTATTGCTCCAAATTAGAAATTATGATATTTAATGCCTTTTAATGTATTTTATTCATGTCTCCTCTCCTCTCCTCTCCTCTCCTCTCCTCTCCTCTCCTCATTTGATTAACCCCTTCAGTCCCAGGAGGACAGTAAGACTCGAGCAGCAGGCTACCTTTCCCAGCATGCCATGCAGGTGCAGAGTGTGTATGTGCGTGCGGTCGCCTGCTACGCCATGACCCTCCACGACCCTAACAGTCAGACGGCCACAGAGCTGTACAACAGCCTGGAGCGGCTGGCAAAAGAGAAAGGTGTGTGTGTGTGTGTGCGTGCGTGCGTGTACGTACGTACGTACGCGTGCATGACTGTGCATGTAAGAATTGTCCCAGTTCAGCACAACATGTAAATGTATATTTGTGTGTGTGTGTGTGTGTGTGTGTGTGTGTGTGTGTGTGTGTGTGTGTGTGTGTGTGTGTGTGTGTGTGTGTGTGTGGGTGTGGGTGTGTGTGTGCAGGCCATCCTGCTGTTTTGCGATATTGGCAGGAGCGTGATGTGACGGCTGATTGGGTGAAACCAGACGCATCCAGTGCTCTGACGGTAGCAACCACAGCATATGTCCTGTTAACATCCTTAGCCAAGGTACTGGATCTGTTATGTCTGTCTGTCTGTGTGTCTGGCTCTGCTCATTTGTGTTGTTGTTCTAGTCCAGTGTTTTTTTTTTTTTCTTTTTTTGTGCGAGAGAGAGAGGGGGAGTGACCCGCAGCAAAGGTCGTCGGGAGCGGGACTCGAACCCGCGACACACTGTCAGGCATTAGAGCCTATATGTGATATGCGCCTGGACCACTAGGCCAGCGGCCTAAATCAGTGGTTTTCAACCTTTTTCATCTCCAGGTCCATTACTTATTCAGCATTTT
>NC_137832.1:60835284-60900284 GCF_963921795.1 Nannobrachium achirus | reverse complement strand
CTTAAGTACCAGCTCTTATGCTTTAAAGGACAACTTTAGTTTTTTACAACAAGGGTTCATATTTTAGATTGTAATTAAAGAATATATAAGATTAGTGTTAAAATTATTTCATTTACTTCTTTCTATTGTTTTAGAGATTCTTATTTCAGTGGTTGGGGGCATGCGTACAAGTGGCTAAATATGCATTTTACATAGAATAAGTCCATTCCCAAGAGACAACGCAACCTTTCATGGTTGGATGTGACTTATGGGGGCTAGAAGTGTTACTGTAAATAGCAATAAAGAAACTGCTGGCTTATTGTGTCTAAAAAGACATATTTAGCCACTTGTACGCATGCCCCCATGCGTACGCATGCCCCACATTTTAGCACGGTAAACGTGATAAAACAATAGAACGAAGCAAATTAAAACATTTTAACACTCACTTTTTCTTTTCTCTAATTACAATCTATAATATGAACCCTAAAAAACTAAAGTTGTCCTTTAATTTTAAGGCCTGTCCATACTGTCTCCGACCATCTAACTTTTCGTCTGAAATGTCCGGTTCAACTAGAAAATGACATCACTCGCATCTTCTGAAAAGCATTACGCCGAACTAGAGTTTGGAAAGCTGCACGCCGGAGAGTTGGAACTCTCGGACAAAAAGTTTGGATGTCGGAGACAGTATGGACAGGCCTTTAAGTTAAGGCATAAGAGCTGGTACTTAAGACAATCAAAATACAGCCCCTAGAGTCATGTGATCAAGACGGACCTGTCCGATTTTTCATATTCCATCCTGACTGGCGAATTTCGAACATCGCTGGCCCACTTTGGGCTTGCCGTGCCGTTATATTTATTTTTATTTTTATTAAATAAATACAGATTTCCAAAATAGCGAACATACAGTAGCTGATCGATAAGGTCACATCTATTAACTGAATATCATGCTGTATTGAAGGAGAAGGAGACATAAACTTACTAGTAAGACTCCTCAGGGCGACAAGTGACCTGGTACCCATATATGGAGATTCATGTACTGTATATGGAGATATGCTGTGAGAGTCCAAACATGCTACTCAGTTATTCGTTATGTGAAAGTCCTATGAAGTCTATGACATCTGACATCATACATACAATCCCTTTTATGCCCATACATGGAGATTCCTATCTGTAGAACCAGCCACACATATATGGGCTGTCTTGGTCATCTGTCATGGCCATATATGGATTCTGTTAGTGTGGTATGTGGCCGATGTGGCCTCCATATATGGGCAATCCCATATGAAGTCCTGTTAGATATGGGCTTAATATTGATGACATCAGGGAACTCCATATATGCGCATAAAAGGGAATCTGTTAGTGTGGTTTTAAGTGATGATAAGTAATACATCAAGTGCTAAGCAGGGTAATTTTCTAATTAGGGTAAGTAGGGTAATTTTCTTTTACTTTATTTTTCTCTTTTTACTTTAGAGGTTTGATAATAACACATTGTCATTATTATAAAATCATAATTTCTGTGTAATATGTCATGTATTTTGGTGTAACCCCTCCAGGCTCTGAGTGCACCAAGCAGTACTCCTATAGTGTTCAGAAACTACACCGCCTCTGTGTGGCTGAACAGTGTCAATGCATGTCAGGTACTTTCTTACATTACTCCCCTTTGATTGATTGATTGATTGATTGATTGATTGATTGATTGAATACTTTATTAGAAGGTTGCACAGGAAAAGGTAACGTTTCATGACAGTACAGTTCACTGGTACAAGGTCAACTAAAAGGAGATCCAAGAAAGCCTTTCGGCTTGTTTACATAGGAAACCTTTATGTACCTCATATAACATTGACAGACAGATAGAACACAGTGCTATGCAGAGGATATCATCATTAGCACAAAAAAAAAAACAGCCATAAAACAGAAGAAAAAATAAAATAAAAATAAAAATAAAACAATCATGAGTGTCTGACTAATATTACAACAGGTCTTGTGTATGCAGCATTGTTACTTGTTCTATTGCAGTGGTTCTCAAAGTGGGGTCTGGGGACCCCCAGGGGTCCTTGAGCCTGAGGGGGTTCCAGCCAGGGGGTTCCCAGAAAAATGTGTTAATATGGCATAAAAATCTGTTAAAAGCTCACAATGCGCTTGTAGATTGCTACTTTCAAAAAGAAATCTTGAAAAAATGTGAATAATTTTAAAATCTTTTCTGGGGGTCCATGGCACAAAATAGTTTTGGATGGGGGTTGGTATGAGGACCACTGTTCTATTGTACTGTGTTGTTGTGTGGTGTTCTATTTTGTTATGTTGTTGTGTTGTATTTTGTGTTGTATTTTGTGGCGTTGCGATGTGTTGTATTGAACTTTGTTGTGATATGTTTGTGTTGTATTTTATTGTAATTGTATTTTATTGTATTGTGTTTGTGTTACATTATATTGTTTAGTGAGCTGTGCCACGTACAGAGGGTCTGCGGGAGGCATCTCAATGGAGGATCATATCCGGGAGACCTGTGAACCTCATATCAAATATGGTGAGTCTACTGTGAACCTCATATTAAATATGGTGAGTCTACTATCTGTAATCTGCTCTGTACTGTAACCATAATCCAAAATGTAATTTACTGTAATCTAATGTGCACTCTACTTCAATCTACTACTGATCTACAGGGTACAGGGTAATGTGTACGCAATGTGTAATCTAATGTATGTATACTGTCTACTACTCCGTATATAATATACTGCATACTCTACTATGTGCTCCATATCTGCTGCATACTCTACTGTGTACTCGACTGAGTCGACTTCATTACACAAGTCGACTCCCACCAGAGAAAGTCGAAAGTCGAAGTTGAAAAAAAAAAAACCTTTGTATTTTTTTCTATCATTATTTTTGCTCCATGCATGCGTCTGTACAGCATTCAAACAGTAGGATTGCTTATTGTCAAGGACGGAATGATCCAGTATTACAGTGCTACATTACATTTGGTATAACATCTGCTATTTTCACAATTTCTGCCTCTATATATTTGACAATTTGGACAATGTTTAATTTGTCATTTTAGAGGTATTAAAAAGTCCTTAAATTGGCACTTTAGAAAAAGATATATAGAGGGTGAAGATACCCTCTATATACTTAAACTTTATGTTGGTTTGTTTACAGTTGAGTGTGAAAACAATGTTGCACACTAAGTTAATCATCTGGGGACCCCCCAAAATAATTGGGGGGTCGTGTGTGATGTGATGACGTCATCAAACGATAAAGTCGACTTCAACTCAACTTTTTACTGAGTCGAGTCGACTTGCTAAAATCACAAGTCGTTAATGCCCTACTGCATACTCTGTGTACTTTGTATATAAACTGCTGTATACTCTGCATGTGTACTCATAATAATGTAATATCCTGTGCCCTCCAGCCTACAGAGTGGTGGTGAACTCTCAGACAACAGAGGGAGACTTCATCATTTACACGGCCACGGTGGAGCAAGTCCTAAAGAGCCCTGCCAAAGGTCAGAAACCACTGCTTTGTATTCTTACTCTATTATATTTTATTACCCGGCTTGTTAGAACGCTTGATTCTGATTGGTCAGTTGCTGAAATCAGCGGTCTGTTATTTCTGGATAGCAGACCGCTCCGCTCTATAACAGACCTCTCTGCCTAATCAAAGACTCAGAGCAGCTGCTGCAGTCAAGCTGCACTGCGTGAATCTTGTGCTGTATGTATCCAACATGTCAGCCATGTAAACAACCACACAGCGACATTTAGAACTAAACGATGCTCTCAAGAATGTTTTTTTTTAATATTTTAAGCGAGAAATAGACGACGTAGTATCAGAAAATGGATTCTATCTAATCAGCACTTCCTTGTTTTCCAAGGCGACCATGTCGCGCTGTGCGGGGACGCCCAGCACAACACTTAAACAAGGAAATACTTTTTGTTTTTAGTTTTGAGTCAAATTATTAATTTTATTTAGTAGCCGGGTAATAAGCGGGATAAATACTGTCTCCTTGGGGGTTGTCCATATATAACATCCCTTCGAACTGATAACTCCCCTCGGCTAGCGCCTCGGGGAGTTATCAGTCCGTCGGGATGTTATATATGGACAACCCCCGCGGAGCCAGTATTTATCCCTTACATATTGTCACTGTTGGGATTATTCGCCGTCGGTGCTACTCCATTACACTGTCCAGTTTCCAAATGTAAAGGCAACCCCAGGGGTCTATCCATGGCCACCACAGATTTTCAATGAATGTTTGCCTATTGTAACTTAAAGGGGTGTTTCACTTTAAAAAAAAACATTTAGATTAAATAAAAACACCCATAATTTTTTTCTGGTGACTCATAATAACCTCCTAATACGTGAGCAGGCCGTGTTTTTCCATAACTTTTTTCATTTATTTTTAATAATTCTTTGGAAAATGAAAAAAAATGTAACACAAAAAAGAATTATTAAAAATAAATGAAATAATGCTCACGTATTAGGAGGGTAATAGGAGTCACCAGAAAGATAATGGGTGTTTTTAATGAGTCTATCATGGTTAAAATGGAGTTTGAAGTTACAATGGCCAATGGGTGTGTGTATGGGGAGAGGCCCTGGGCCTGGAGGGCCTGATAACATTTACATCAAATATCTAAATATTGAATCAAGCAAATTAAAATCTGTATCTGATCACTCTACTATGTACTTGTTCACATACCTTATAAACGTTATAGCCTCAAACTTCAGCAACATATTACAACATAGATATTGTATTATGTAGCATTTTTATTGCATTGCATTGCAGTGCAGTCCAGTGTGTAGTGTTTCAATCACTTGTTGTGTTGTATTGTGTTGTATTTCAGAGTTTGCCCTCCTGGCTAAAGGTGTGGACATTGACTTGATAAAGAAAGTGACCTGCAGTTCAGTGGATCTGCAGCTCAACTCCCAGTACCTCATAATGGGAACCAACGGCAAGGAGTACACCCTGTCTGATCGCTTCGGGTCAGTTTCTGTCTTATGATTCTCCCCTTCCATATTTATTTTATTCTACCCTTATTCTTTACTGTCAATAAGTGTGCATCTTCTATTGTGTTCTGTTCTATATATAGAAATATACTTTTATTTTATTGCTCCTAGTATTGATGCTTTCTTGTATAGCATTGTATGTCTTTATATGTCTTGATCAATTGAATTGAATTACACAGGACCACAATGGAAACAAGCCCTCTGGGCTCTTTGTGTTATCCTTTTAGCATTATTGTATAACTGTACCTCTGTACTTTTTGCAAACTGTTTTCAATCAATCAATCACTCAATCATATGACGTCATGAGAGCGCGACACAGGTGCACCCCTAAGTAAAAATCAGGCTTGACACAGTAATGAAGTAATATTCAAATCTATTTTGTTATAGTATTAAAGTGATGTTCTAGACCTGTATTTTCTTTGACGGTGCTTTTCCTGTGTTCTATAGGTATCGTTTCCCGCTAGACTCAGAGGCCCTGGTGGAGCTGTGGCCTGCGGCCGATTGCCGTGATCCTTCGTGTGGGGAACACAGGGCACTGTTAGACGACTTCTCCATGGAGCTGTTGTTGGATGGCTGTCCTTAAGGCAGCTGAAGATGCACAACCCACTTAACACGCACCGCATCGCATCGCACTGTACAGCTCAGCACAATGTACACTATGCCAACATAACAGTCTCCAGTACATATTCCTTTTGATACTGACATACTGTAACATAACAAGAAAGAACAATTTAGCCAATACATGTACAATTGAATAGCGTCCTGACATAATGGCATTGTTTTTGTTTTCAAACAAATAAAATTGCCTCAATAAAATCATTGTTGATTTCTTTTGAAATCCTTCAGACTTTTTTTTTAATTATTTAAGTTTACAAATGTTATCCCTTTAGAAAATGTCTGAAATCTTGGGTCTTGAAGTCTGGGTCATGTCAACATATATGTTACAAACATCAAATCAAACATATGTTACATATGTTTGCCTTTTGCAAAGGCTAAAAATGTTATTGTGACCGTCATTTTGCAGTTACTATCAAAACCTCCACCCGTCTGTCTGTCAGTCTGTCCGTCAGTCAGTCAGTCAGTCAGTCAGTCAGTCAGTCAGTCTGTCTGTCCGTCACGTCACACTTTTGCCCTACTCATATCCGCCAGCGTTGCCAGCGTTGCCCCGATCCATGCCAAACTTTGGACACACACTCCTTGGCTGCCAATACTGGATGGAATACTTTCCTTCTGAACATTGAATGACTCCACCACCATAGGGGACATTATGTGTTTATATGGATGCCAATTCAGAACCTCTGCCAGGAGGCTAATTTGTGCAAAACTACATTTTGGCCAGTACTCCTACAGATGTTGTCCAAAAATCACGCAAATCGGTAGACACTGACAGTATCTCTACAGTCATGTGATCGACATGGATCTGTCTGATTGTCCATATTCCATCCTGATTGGCTGAGATTGGCTTTCAAAGTTTGTAAGATTGGTCCGTTTTTGGACAAAATGCCTCAAATCACAAACTGGTCTGCTGCCTGTTCATCACCGCTACAGACCTACAGTACTTCATCATGTTCTGGACGGTAAGCAGGCTCTGATATTTTTTTCAGTAATTTCATGAATAGACTAGAAAGAAGAAGTGTGGTTACCGTGATGCGAGTCACACTTGAATTCCGCCCTTGTCGTTTTATGCCCAAAAATGTCTTATTTTTATTATTCCCAGTGTAATACCCCAAAAAATACAATTCATTAACTTAAGCCTTGGTTTTCATTTCTGTGATTTTCTGAGAGTGTGTCCGAACAGATCCTGAAAAGGGGACTGGTGTGATGTCACACCAGGGCCCATTTCCTACTGGACCACCTCAAGAAGGGGGCGGTACTTTTTGGGAGGCTATATTTTATTGAGACTAGGCCTATACTGTATGGCCGGCTACAGACCTAAAGGCACAAAGTCTAGTGAGAGTTGTGTGGGGGGAGCGGGGGGCAGAGACAGCACAATGCATTCCGGATGGAAGTCACATGGTTTGAAGTCTAGTGAGAGTCCTGTGGTGTTGCTTAAGCACAAGCACAGTTGCTTAAGCACAAGCACAGTTGCTTAAGCACAAGCACAGAGAGTTGTAGGCAAGCAGTAGAGGGCAGACAAGCTGCACTTGATGAGACAGAAGGGCAGGGTTCAACTGCCAACCAATAGGACGATGCAATCCCACACAGGTGTGTTCACTTGTAGTTTGTACTCCACAGCAGCAGAGCCTGTCTGCACTGCAGTGACATGAAACCTCCATTTCAGAACGAAAAATATTATAAATAAATTAAGTGTGTGTAACAGTAAACATTCGACAATAACAATGAATATTACAAATATGTATTTACATGTCATACATGGTGACAGTGATGCCTACACAGATGCAATTGATTGAATGTGCTATTCATAATAAAATGTAAGCTTTATACAGTGGTGAAACAAATACTCAAATTCATTGCTTAAATAAAAGTATCAATACTGAAACATACAAACACTTTGTTAAAAGTAACTTTTTTAAATAGCAGATCTACAAGCTCACAACGTGTCGCATGGTGGCACGCTGTGAGCTTGTAAATCCATTTTACCTGTCACCAAAAAGCAGCAGGTACTCTGCCTTCACCCGATGACACCTCCAAAAGAACTACATGGCCAAATACCATATCTGCTTCCTCCTCAAGCAGAACCGCCCACTTCCGCAAAGCATTGTGGGAAATGTATTCTTTTTTGGAACAGACTTTGACTGAACACACAACTTTGACTGAACTTAGTGCGTAAGAGTGCGTTCCAGTGTGAGTGCAGCCTATGAGGTGGAACCATGAGGTAAAGTGGTGCTAAAATTGGAACAATACAGAAAAGATTAGCATGGCACCATAGTATCTAAGACAAATGTGGTCTAGAACCGCAAACCGTGAGCTAACAAACCACTGACAAAGGTCTGCTGCCACAGAAGCATAGAAAAGCTCTGTCATTAACCATCACCATAGTAGTTAAACATTACCATGGAAGAGTATGCAAGTCATGAGCATTTAACCATTGTGTCCTGTATTGCTTAATGACTGGATGCAATCTGTTAGAGACATTTTACATTTGGTTAGTGTCGACAAAAATCCTTGTGTTTAATTTTGTTGCATTATTTCAGTGTGTTTGTTTTTTAGGTTTTACTTTATTCTTGTGTTCCTTTCATTCTGTAGGCATTATTGTTCCTATTTTCCTGTTCTACCCTGTTACTGTCTTATCTCACCTCCCTGTGCTTGCTCGTTTTCTCCACCTGTGTCCTGTTAGTCTCTTAGCCAATCCCTGTGTTGATTGTTAGTTGTGTTCACCTGTGTCTGGTTAACCCTGTGAGTATTTAAACCCTCAGTTTCTTGAGCTTAGTTAAATGTGTAAGCAGTGTTCAGTAGCTACGATTTAGTGCTCTCAATATATGCCTATGTTTATTCTTGTGATCCTGTGTTTGGTGGAAAAAAAACATCCTCTATTAGATCTGCTCTGCCTCTTGACTAACACTTGAGTCACACCCTGACTAAAAGGGTTTTAGTATGTTTTATGGGAGTAATCTATGAAAAATATCACTTAACGTCATGCTAAAGAAATAATGTCATACTTTCTTGTGAGGCTGAATTGTTTGCAGTACAGCTATCAGTTGTTTGTTTAAATAATTGGTGTTTTTTGCAATAAATACATAAAATGGAAGTGGTAGTTTTCAATTTACGTAATTTATTAGAACAGCTCAAAGCAATGGAGTTCAGAAGTTTTCTTGAATAAACTTAATTTAGCTAATCAATGAAGCTATGGTTATATAATACCACATTGAGAAACTAGTTGCAAACAGTCATATTTTTTTATTCAAAAGTGAAAACCACAAATGCACTTGATTTAACAAAAAACATTTAAAAAAAATAACTTGGTTGAAACTGCTATAGTCTTTCTTGATCATCTGAAACTAATAAAATGTGCTTTCAATGAACGTGTAAATCTGGATGTTCTAATAAGATGGTTTTAAAGAACAAACTAAATTGCAGTTGTCATAATGAACCCTGGTCATAAGAGGGTGTATCTAGTAGATTCAGTCACTGTCAGGGGTAGAGGTGTTTGCTGTGGATTTTCATCTATTGACCTGTCGGCTATCCTTTTCACTTTAAATATAACCTCCAACATGTCATTAGTGTGAAAATCCTGGTAGTGCAGAGGTAAAGTAGAGGACTCACAACCTGAAGGTTGTGGGTTTGAATCTCACTACTGGAAAGTCTTCAACTTTGGTCTTTTTAAGGCGAAGAGCATGGAAGCAGCCCACCGCCCTCGTCACACCCTCTTTTAGCTCTGGTAGGAGAGGGAGGGGCCCAACCTCTTCTTCACGCCCTCTTTTAGCTCCGGTAGGAGAGGGTGGGGCATAGATAAAGCCTGCCCCCAGGGGGAGGAGTTTAGGAAATTTACATATTAATTATATAATTACATTTTATTGAATGATATTTTTGAGGGGATGGTTATTGTTTAATTGTGGTTTTACCCCATTGCAAATTTTTTTTCCTTCACCCTTTATTATACCTGTATTTATTATTTTATTAAAGCTTTTGAGTTTTTTTTTTGTTTTGTTTTATTTGGGTTGACTTTGAGTTTTGTTTGTGCTTTTGAGTTGACTTTTAGTTTTGTTTGAGCTTTGAACCTGCAACCTTTGATATATGAACCTTTGATTCATCTTTTGAGCCACGCTGGCATAGGAGGACAATCGGGAATGTTATATTTAACCCGCCTTTTAGAATTCAAATGGACAGTGAAAATGTTTATCTTGGGTTTCGAAACCCAGGTCTTTCACATATGAACCCTAGACTTATGTCTTGTGCCATGCTGACATGAAGAATCAATCAGGAAAGTAATATTTAACCCACCTTTTAGCCATGCTTACCTCTGCTACAGACAGATCGCAGGTTCAAGTCCCATGCCATAAAGGTACATGGAGGACCATCGGGGAGACCTTGTCCCTCCCCTGTTTCCTGAGAGGTAAAGGTGCAGGGGTTATGTCTGAAAGAACTCTGTACAGCTGAAAATGTACAGGTCGAAATTCAGAAGGGTCAAATTCAGAGATGAAGAAAATGTTCCACGTTTTCAACGATGGCATGTACTTCCAAGCTGAAAATGTACAACTAGAGGTAATCAAAGGCGCTATGATTCTGAATTTCTACCTAATGATCTGCAGTGTGGGACAGTGTAGTGGTCTACAGATCAGACTCTCGGCTCAGAGGTTTCATGTTCAAATCCCAGTCCTCCTACAGATCACGGCTTTATTATTTGGACCTTTTCCAGGTTAAAATACAAAATATGTAGGCTACTCAAAAGCACCAGAAAACATTGGCTGTGAGAGATGGTGTAGTGATTTAAAGATCAGACTCAGCTCAGAGGTTCCATGTTCAAATCCTTATCCTCCTACAGTTCAATGCAGGAGTCCTTTGACCTTTTCAAGGCTAAAATACAAGATAACAACTCAAAACAAAAGCACCAGGAGATACCAGGAGATTCCTGTTGAGGGCCCAAAGGTGCCTTGGCTCAATGGTGTGGTGTGCGGTTGTCCTGGTCCTCAGTTTCAGACAGGTTCAAGTCCCATGCCCAAGGTACACATACAATATTTGTGTTATTAAAGTGTTTCAAAACCATTCAAATGTGTCACTTTTCCCCCCTAGATTCTTTTGAAAATAACAGATCTACAAGCTCACAACACATTGTGATTGTAGATCGATAGATTTGATGCTACAGTATATTAACCTACTTTGTTGGGGACCCCTGGGGTGCCTGGACCCACTTTGAGAACCACTGGTGTAGTATTCCATTAATGATCAACTTTAGGTTACCTTTCCCGATGATGCTGTAAACTCTGTGCCGGACAGTTCTTGTGTTTGGAATGATTTGCTTTGTTTTGATTGTGTAAAATATCAGCTGACCAAAGACCATTTCCAGTGCAAAGATACAAATGAGGCTGGTACAGGTTATTAAGAGTTTGGGTATTTCGTAATTTTTGTTTTTATTAACAAGTGTATCCCTTTGATAGGATTTGTATGCTTCTTTAGGTCAGCAATGCCCCCAAAACATACTGTACACATTATACAAGGGAAACCACGATTCAGGCAAAAAAAAGAAAAAAAAAAAAAAAAAAGGAAAAGAAAAGAGAAGAAAAAAAAATCTTTTTAAATTATAATACAGTCTTGAGGAAAAAATATAAATAACTTTTTTTTTTCTTCTCTGGTTGAGCTCACTCTATGGTACAGACATATAATAAATAGATCGGGTCTGATCTATGAATCATCTCTCTACGAGTCCATTTGTGTAGCAGCATTAGAGCAAAAAACAAAGCCAATGGAAACGAGACCTCCCGTTTCCCTGGAAAACCTTTTTTTTTTTCTTTTTTTTTTACGAATCCCCAAATCGTCGCATTAGCCCCGTCGTCTCCCACCCTCCCTCCCTCCCTCCCTCCCCACATCTCAGCCAATGATAGACAGTGATATTGCATCGTGTGAGAAGAAGAAACAATCCAGGGATAATCATATCTCTGCAATGTAAATGGCAACACGTAAATGGCAATCTATCTAAATTTAAAAAAAAAAAAAAAGAAAGAAAGGAGAAAAAAAAACAGGTTTACAAGCATTTCTTTTTGAAGGACCAACATGGGGTAAAAGGTGACTGACGTTTTGCAGCTTTGCCATGCGAGTTGCACATGCATGCAGTGGGTTAAGTGTGAAGCACAGAGGTAAGGCGGCGGCGTAGCGACAACGGGTACAGCAGCTGCTGGGTTTCTACATACAGTAGGTATGGTTAAGATTCTATAGGCAAGTCTATGAGCAGAGCCAGAAAAATGTCAGCATTGTTGGGAGGTCTGCAATCATCTTCTTGGCGATTATTCTACCGATTACTTTTCAGATTCATCGATAATAATCGAGCAAGTGTTGTTGTTTTATTAGCTCACGTGAGCTTGTAGATCTGCTATTTCCAACCCTCCCCCCCCAAAAAAGTAATCGATTGTTTTATTAAAATCGATTATACCGATATTAATAAAGTGTTGCAGCCCTAAACACGAAAAAAAGGTGCCGTTTGTGTATATGGAGGTTTCTGCCCGACGTCAACGATAAGGGAAGCAGCACCTCCTGCACGAGTACCAACGTCTACAGCGGGAATCTCCTTCTTACTGGCAATTTGTACAAACGTACAAGCACACTCCTCCTAACGCCCTGGCTGAAGGAGAGACACACACGGAAACGCTTAATGTGGCTGCAATTTAGCAGAAATGCTGTATTTCTTTTCCTTTTTTTCTACACGCATATGTTATCGTGTAAGGGTGGGTTGGATACAGTGCTTTAATAGGAAACACAATACTACTGGTGCTTGATTGTCTGAGACAAGAAAATAAGAAAAATACTCAGCTGACAAGAAGTGCTAAAACGGAAGCAGGAAGAAGTAGAAGTGAGAGTTTCTTTACGGCACAAACCTGGCTATAACAGACTGAAGGTTGGGGTGGGGGGGGGGGGAGGTGCACCAGGGAGGGCCTTGGAGAGTTTAGAACAATAACAAAAGAAACTAAAAAACAGGACCCTCTGTAGTGTTTTGTTTCATTAAAGGAGAATTCCGGACTACTCGTTTTCTCACCGTAATCTGATAATATGATATCCCATAACGAGTGGTACATTTATATCGTCGTCATCGGGCAGAAACCTCGTATCTCCAAGTTTCAAATGTGTATGTTCTTTCGCAAAGCAAAGCCCTGCTTCATCGTACAAGGCCGTCGCACAAAAGTAGTGAAAACAGCAGATCTGGCGTTGTGTGCTTGCAGATCGGCTGTTTTCACTAGTTTAAATCATTTTTAAAATGATAAACACAAAACGAACGGTTTTGGACATACAAGATTTCCACCCGACATCGACGATATGTATAAATATATATTTTTACCACAGCTTTGATCAGGAGCGGTGGGGTTTATCGGTAAATCGCTTATTTGGGTCGCTTTTCTTTTTTTTAGATATCTGTTCTTTGTAATGACTACATAATGTCCACATTGTGTCTTTACTTCCTGAAGTGTTGCAAAACAAGATTTCACCCGTGATGTCATCCAAAGTCCCCTCTGAGTCGCCGTAGTTCCACCACATTTGGGACACAAACACTGGAGAGTTTAGTCCTCATGAACGACACGTATCTACGAAAAGAACCTCGTGATCGGAGCTGCGGTGAAGAACAAAAAAATAAATAAAACTTGTACCAGTTCATTCTGGGATATTATCAGATTAACATTTAGGCCTAAAATTATTGACTGCTTTAACTGTTGAAAAATAGCAGATATACAAGCTCACAGTGCGAGCTTGTAGATCTGCTATTTCTGAAAAAGTCGTGAAAATGTGTGCAAATCTGTTGGTTCTGGGTGGTCCTTGGAACTAAATATTTTGAGATATGAATATTTTTTTACAGGGGTCCTTCACATGAAAAGGTTTGAGAACCACTGATATAGTAGTCTCTCAAGAACAGACTAACTGAGCTGTTAACTGTTAAGTGAAAAGGAGCTTTTCTTTGACGATGGCTGGCCAGATTGCTGACATTATAGAAACATAGGTTTTCCAAAAAACCTTAGAAGGATTCAAAAGACACTTATAGAATCGGGTAAAAATTCTGAGCTTGTATATCTGCTATTTTTCAATAGTTAAAGCAGTCAATAATCCTAGGCCTAAATGGGTTAAGGAAGAAAACGGGAGTCCCGGAATTCTCCTTTAAGCAGGGAAGGGAGGAGAAGAGTATGAGGTCCAAGAAAATCACTGGGTTGACACAACATCATGCCTTATTAATTTTTGTTACATAAAACACCACCTCTGGAAGGAGATAAAATGTCGTTTTTTTTTTTGTTTTGTTTTCGGTCTTTTTTCCTCTCCCGTTATGTTTTTTCTTTTTCTTTTAACACAGCGTCAGTCTTGGTCTTAGTGATCCAGCTTATTGTCCGTAAGCAACAAAAAAAAAAAGATAAAGAAAGAAGTATCCCACGTATTATTATTATTGAGTGTTGCTTCTTGAGATTGCCACATGTCCTTCTAGAAGACAGTATTTGGTTAAACTGCTCCCCGATCTCCTCTTGTTCCTTTTACAACTGAACAGTCTGAAACAGCATTAGGCGTGTTGAGTTACAAAAAAAAAAAAAATACTAATAGACGTGGAGAACATTTGTTTACAGCTCTCGTTTTGCTGGAAGAAACGCGAACGACGGCCACCCTTCCTTCCTCCTCTCCTTTTCCCTCGGCCGTGCATCGTTGGCCTCCTGTTGTTGTCGTCGTTGTTCAGGTGACACAACCGTGCCCAAATGTCCTCTCTTTTGCGCCTCCATTTTTCTTTCAGTCACTCTTAGTCTTTGTGTGTTTGTGGTGGCGAGGTGGGAGGGAGGAGGAGGGAGCAGAGAAGAGGGGGAGGAGTGCGATCAGGATTCTGCAGGAGGGCCGTCGTCGCCGTCCTCTTCTACAGGGTTTGGGGGCGGGGTCAGGATGATCTCCGCCTCCTCGTACATCTGAGAAGAACACAGGACACGGCAAGTGTGACTCGGTGGTTCTCAACCTGCGGGTCGAGACCCCCAGAGGGGATCACCAAATGATTTTGGTGGGGGAGGGGGGGTGCCCAGATGATTAACTTAATGTGCAACATTGTTTTCTCACTCAACAGAAAAACAAACCAACGTAAAGTTTTAAGTGTATCTGGACATTTCTAAAGTGACAATTGAAGGACTTTTTAATACCACTAAAGTGACAAATTAAACATTGGCCAAATTGTCAAATGGCTGAAATTGTGAAAATAACAGATCTACATGTAGATCTGCTATTTTCACAATAGAACCGTGTTACACAAAATGTAACTTCTTTCTAGTGCTCGTGGGGTGTGGGGGGTCCCCAGTTAAAATGTGATTATTTTGGGGGTCGCGGCCTGAAAAGGTTGAGAACCACTGGTGTGACTGACGTAGAGCGAGTGGTGTGACTGACGTAGAGCAAGCGGTGTGACTGACGTAGAGCGGTGTGACTGACGTAGAGCGAGTGGTGTGACTGACGTAGAGCGAGTGGTGTGACTGACGTAGAGCGAGTGGTGTGACTGACGTAGAGCGAGTGGTGTGACTGACGTAGAGCGAGTGGTGTGACTGACGTAGAGCGGGTGGTGTGACTGACGTAGAGCGAGTGGTGTGACTGACGTAGAGCGAGTGGTGTGACTGACGTAGAGCAAGCGGTGTGACTGACGTAGAGCGAGTGGTGTGACTGACGTAGAGCAAGCGGTGTGACTGACGTAGAGCGGTGTGACTGACGTAGAGCGAGTGGTGTGACTGACGTAGAGTGGGTGGTGTGACTGACGTAGAGCGAGTGGTGTGACTGACGTAGAGCGAGTGGTGTGACTGACGTAGAGCGAGTGGTGTGACTGACGTAGAGCGAGTGGTGTGACTGACGTAGAGCGAGTGGTGCGACTGACGTAGAGCGAGTGGTGTGACTGACGTAGAGCGGGTGGTGTGACTGACGTAGAGCGAGTGGTGTGACTGACGTAGAGCGAGTGGTGTGACTGACGTAGAGCGGGTGGTGTGACTGACGTAGAGCGAGTGGTGTGACTGACGTAGAGCGAGTGGTGTGACTGACGTAGAGCGGGTGGTGTGACTGACGTAGAGCGAGTGGTGTGACTGACGTAGAGCGAGTGGTGTGACTGACGTAGAGCAAGCGGTGTGACTGACGTAGAGCGAGTGGTGTGACTGACGTAGAGCGAGTGGTGTGACTGACGTAGAGCAAGCGGTGTGACTGACGTAGAGCGGTGTGACTGACGTAGAGCGAGTGGTGTGACTGACGTAGAGCGGGTGTGACGTAGAGCGGTGTGACTGACGTAGAGCGAGTGGTGTGACTGACGTAGAGCGGGTGGTGTGACTGACGTAGAGCGAGTGGTGTGACTGACGTAGAGCGAGTGGTGTGACTGACGTAGAGCGAGTGGTGTGACTGACGTAGAGCGAGTGGTGTGACTGACGTAGAGCGAGTGGTGCGACTGACGTAGAGCGAGTGGTGTGACTGACGTAGAGCGGGTGGTGTGACTGACGTAGAGCGAGTGGTGTGACTGACGTAGAGCGAGTGGTGTGACTGACGTAGAGCGGGTGGTGTGACTGACGTAGAGCGAGTGGTGTGACTGACGTAGAGCGAGTGGTGTGACTGACGTAGAGCGAGTGGTGTGACTGACGTAGAGCGGGTGGTGTGACTGACGTAGAGTGGTGTGACTGACGTAGAGCGGGTGGTGTGACTGACGTAGAGCGGGTGGTGTGACTGACGTAGAGCGAGTGGTGTGACTGACGTAGAGCGGGTGGTGTGACTGACGTAGAGCGAGTGGTGTGACTGACGTAGAGCGGTGTGACTGACGTAGAGCGGTGTGACTGACGTAGAGCGAGTGGTGTGACTGACGTAGAGCGAGTGGTGTGACTGACGTAGAGCGGGTGGTGTGACTGACGTAGAGCGAGTGGTGTGACTGACGTAGAGCGAGTGGTGTGACTGACGTAGAGCGGGTGGTGTGACTGACGTAGAGCGAGTGGTGTGACTGACGTAGAGCGAGTGGTGTGACTGACGTAGAGCGAGCGGTGTGACTGACGTAGAGCGAGTGGTGTGACTGACGTAGAGCGAGTGGTGTGACTGACGTAGAGCGGTGTGACTGACGTAGAGCGAGTGGTGTGACTGACGTAGAGCGGGTGGTGTGACTGACGTAGAGCGAGTGGTGTGACTGACGTAGAGTGGTGTGACTGACGTAGAGCGAGTGGTGTGACTGACGTAGAGTGGTGTGACTGACGTAGAGCGGGTGGTGTGACTGACGTAGAGCGAGTGGTGTGACTGACGTAGAGCGAGTGGTGTGACTGACGTAGAGCGGTGTGACTGACGTAGAGCGAGTGGTGTGACTGACGTAGAGTGGTGTGACTGACGTAGAGCGGGTGGTGTGGCTGACGTAGAGCGAGTGGTGTGACTGACGTAGAGCGAGTGGTGTGACTGACGTAGAGCGGGTGGTGTGACTGACGTAGAGCGAGTGGTGTGACTGACGTAGAGCGAGTGGTGTGACTGACGTAGAGCGAGTGGTGTGACTGACGTAGAGCGAGTGGTGTGACTGACGTAGAGCGAGTGGTGTGACTGACGTAGAGTGGTGTGACTGACGTAGAGCGGGTGGTGTGACTGACGTAGAGCGAGTGGTGTGACTGACGTAGAGCGAGTGGTGTGACTGACGTAGAGCGGTGTGACTGACGTAGAGCGAGTGGTGTGACTGACGTAGAGTGGTGTGACTGACGTAGAGCGGGTGGTGTGACTGACGTAGAGCGAGTGGTGTGACTGACGTAGAGCGAGTGGTGTGACTGACGTAGAGCGGGTGGTGTGACTGACGTAGAGCGAGTGGTGTGACTGACGTAGAGCGAGTGGTGTGACTGACGTAGAGCGAGTGGTGTGACTGACGTAGAGCGAGTGGTGTGACTGACGTAGAGCGAGTGGTGTGACTGACGTAGAGCGAGTGGTGTGACTGACGTAGAGCGAGTGGTGTGACTGACGTAGAGCGAGCGGTGTGACTGACGTAGAGCGAGTGGTGTGACTGACGTAGAGCGGTGTGACTGACGTAGAGCGAGTGGTGTGACTGACGTAGAGCGGGTGGTGTGACTGACGTAGAGCGAGTGGTGTGACTGACGTAGAGCGGGTGGTGTGACTGACGTAGAGCGAGTGGTGTGACTGACGTAGAGCGGGTGGTGTGACTGACATAGAGCGAGTGGTGTGACTGACGTAGAGCGGTGTGACTGACGTAGAGCGGTGTGACTGACGTAGAGCGAGTGGTGTGACTGACGTAGAGCGAGTGGTGTGACTGACGTAGAGCGAGTGGTGTGACTGACGTAGAGCGAGTGGTGTGACTGACGTAGAGCGAGTGGTGCGACTGACGTAGAGCGGTGTGACTGACGTAGAGCGGTGTGACTGACGTAGAGCGAGTGGTGTGACTGACGTAGAGCGGTGCGACTGACGTAGAGTGGTGTGACTGACGTAGAGCGAGTGGTGTGACTGACGTAGAGCGAGTGGTGTGACTGACGTAGAGCGGTGCGACTGACGTAGAGCGAGTGGTGTGACTGACGTAGAGTGGTGTGACTGACGTAGAGTGGTGTGACTGACGTAGAGCGAGTGGTGTGACTGACGTAGAGCGAGTGGTGCGCTCGAGATGCAAATAGATGAGCAGTGGTGGACAAAGTATTCACTAAGGATGGGACGATATGAAAGTTTCGTGTCACGATTGTTGTGACCAAAGAAATTGCGATTTACGATATTATCGAGATAATCAAAATATCCCCAACATCCATTATCCTGGGGCGGAACAGTTGCCAAAAAATAGCAGATCTAAAAGCGCCCACTACGTGTCGCAACGCTTGTAGATCGGCTATTTTTTGGCAAACAGATTTGGTGGAGAATGAAAAAATAAGTATCTTATTTCCAGGTCCGTTTGTCCAATTATAGAGGGTTTAAGTGGTACCGCATATGCAGCTCGGCAAATAAAAGGCGAATTGATCCCAGCGCATGATGCAGCTAAATCTATAAATCTCCACGATACGATTAACCTGAGTGTTTTTTTATCACGATAAACGATAATAACGATTATCGTCCCGTCCCTAGTATATACTCAAGTACAAGGGTCTTCAACAAGGGGTCCGGGACCCCTAGGGGGTCCTCAGAGTTACTACAGGGGGTCCTCCAAATCTTTGTCCTTTCTCCTTTTTTATATTAACTACTTGAACCCTAGCGTCCATATTCTGAGAACATTAGCCAAAAATAGCAGATCTACAAGCTCACAACGCCTCGCAGCGCGAGGCGTTTTGGCAAAGAGGTTTGGTGTAGACTCTACACCAAACCTCTTTGCCCAAAATAGACGATCTACACTGTAGAGGAGAAAAAGAGCAGACTAAGTACAGAGTGAAAGGTCAAGTATTGACGGTTCAAGTGGTTGAATATCCGAAAACACAAATTGATATGAATCTAAAACACACTGATGATTGTGCTGTCAAACGATGAAACTATATGGAATCTATGAAAAGGTTGTGGGGGTCCCTGCTTCATCTCTCTCTCAACTAAGGGGTCCTTGGCCTGAAAACGTTGAAGAGCCCTGCTCAAGTAAATAAGTATAATTAGGTATACATTGTGAAAAACATTTTCGGGGGTTGACTGAGGGAAAGAAAGAAAGAAAGAAAGAAAGACAGACAGAAAGAAGGATCTCTCACTGGCATGAAGTGCACATCCTGGAACAGCTCCTGGATGAAGCGCCTGGAGGCCAGCCGGAACATGCAGTGGGCCAGGAGGTGGGAGACCTCGGAGTACAGGCAGATGTCATCGAACGCATAGGGGAACTTCTCCTTGATCCTGGAGGGGCAGGGAAGGCATGGAGAACAGTATTGTTGTTGACAGCAACATTTTGATTTCGTTTTAGTCATAAGTGGCGTTTTAAAGCCACTTTTTGCGCATTAACGGCTTATTCGCAATTTTTTTTATGGAAACACTTCAAAATGCGAATAAACTTTCATTATCCGCAAAAGAGGTGGATTTTGAGGCTTAATTGAATAAACTAAATGCGCATTTGTGAATGGAAACGGGTCAGACAATAAATGCGAATAGATTCTGACGTTCTGGGTCCATATCGTCCTCCAACTTAACACTTTCCCCTGCCGCTTAACGTCCGTTAGCTCACAAAACAAACCGGTTGTTTGTTACACACGGAGTGACACGGACCGTGTGTAAATTCCTCCCGTTTTCACCTCCCGGAGTCAAGCCATCCGTGGCTAAACCCTTCCTCATCACACGGTGTTGTGTGCCAAAAGTGATCAAGCTCACAGCAGCTAATTCGAATGACACCCGCAAATGGAAACATGCTAAATTCGCTTTGTCTTAATGCGTATTTCTGATAATTCGCTTCCCTAATTCGAATAAGTTTATGGAAACATGGCTATAGTCTTTTGAATAAAATGTCATTTAGATTTAGTCATAATTTAGTCACCTGAAAATTATTAGTTTTAGTCTAATTTTAGTCGACTAAATACCATAGGATTTTAGGCGACTAAATCTACTGTTGATTTAGTCAACTGAAATGTATTTTGTCAGGCCTTGATGGCATCGTAATGACTGATTTTTACACTTGGTTGTGTGCTGAAAATGTGTGTGCTTAAAATATTTTCAGCATGCAACACCTGAGAGCAACCAAACATAAAATTACTCTCTTCTCCACTAGTCCCTCCCAAACGTTTTTGTCTAGTTTTTATTTTGTTGAAGAAATTGTCAATATATTTAGTCTTAGTTTTAGTCATCACAGCAGCAGCAGGTGGCAGAAGATTGTGAAGTCACCAACGATGCTCGTGGCCTTACGTTAGCAGGCCGGTCTCGTGGCCTTTGGTTCCTACAGAGGAGCTCAGGTTCACGATGAGACGAAGCACCTCCTTCCTCAGCAGAATGCGGCAGGCGGGCCCGTCTTCTGATATCGACTTGCCTGTTTGGACAAACAACACACCACCCAGATTAGTCCATTTAGGCCTAGAATTATTGAATGCTTTAACTATTGAAAAATAGCAGATATACAAGCTCACAGCGCGGCACCGAGTGCCGCGCTGCAAGCTTGTAGATCTGCTATTTTTGAAAAAGTTGTGAAAATGTGTGCAAATCTTTGAATATATGTATTTTTAAAGCGAACGTTTGTAACTCAAATTTTGCTTCTGGGGGGGGGGGGGGGGGGGGACCCTGGAACCAAGTCCCTGGAACCAAATATTTTGAGATGGGGGCCAAATACATATAATTGTGGGGGTTCTTCACATGAAAAAGTTTGAGCACCACTGACATAGAAACAGGTTTTTCCAAAAACCTTAGAAGGATTAGGGTTAGGGTTGCGAGGCGGTGTGAGCATGTAGATCGGCTATTTTCACATTTTCTGCCTCTAATATTTGACAATTTGGCCAATGTTTCATTTGTCATTTCAGAGGTATTAACAAAATCAATAACCAAAGACACACAGCTAATTTTTCCAGGACCTTCCAGGACCTTTGATCAATTCCAAAACTTTTCCAGTACTGGAAAAATATTTTTCTAATTTCAAAATATTTCCAGGAATTTCATGACCGTGGGACCCCTGAATGTTACATCTACGTGCGGTCTCACCTATGACGATGTCGCTGGGGATGGGCGTGTTGCACACGGAGCCCTGTGACACGGCGGCGTCGCTGCAGCCCGACACCCCGGAGAACTTGGACTGAGGCATCACCTCCAAGCGATGGCCGCTCTGCCCCCCCCACGATGGGAAATCTACGTAGTCTAGGAAAGCACAAGTTAAGGTTTAGACGTAATAATCGCACAACCATTTGGTGCTAAATGACAACTTTTGTCAGCTGAAAATCTAGCGACACTTTGTGAAAACAGCAAATCTACAAGCACACAACGCCTCGCATCGTGAGGCGTTGTGAGCTTGTAGATCGGCTGTTTTCACTAGTTTTGTGCGACAGTCTTGTATGATGAAGCAGGGCTTTGCTTTACCAAAAGACGTACACATTTGAAACAACGTTTCTGCCCGACAGTGATGATATTTTAGTGATTATGTTGCGAGGAAAAACATTGAGATAATAGCCATTTTGGTAAGAACTGACTGAAAATAACTTTAAAATGATACTAAATATTTTTTCAAGTGTCCAAATAAATTCCAAATATTATCAAATGATCTCGCGGCACTCATCAGCTGAAAATCTAGCGACACTTTAAAGGATTGACATTGGTGCAGGACCACTCGGCGTGTGATAAAGTGATTTGGACAAGGGGTTTTGCAAACAACTAATTATTTTAATATTTATATGTACTTTTCAAATTAAAGGGTCTGAAATAAACGATGAATGGTGACTTTTTAGTGCATGCAATACGTTCCAGACAGGGCAGACGGAGCCATTAAAAGAACGTTGCGACTCGTCCATAGCCTTGTGTGCTCAGAAGTAACAAGAACAAGAAGAATGCGGAAGTAAAGCTTGCCACGGGGCAAACGATAGTTCCAAACAACCGTTTAGTTCCAGCGTTGAACCCCACTCATAGGTAGGGATGGGTATCGTTCACCTTTGAATCGATACGATACCTTTTTCGATACCTGGGAATCGATACGATACCCTTTTCGATAACATTTTCGATACTAATTATTTAAGTTTAACTTCAACACAGAAGAGTGGTGACTCGCTGGCTGCTGCGGTAGAGCAGAGGTGAGGATGATGATCACACAGTGTGGCGGAGCGGAGAGTACAGACGTTGGATAATCATCATAAAACATTATAGGCTATTGTCGGCTATTTTCCGAGTGTAGCCTACTAAAGCAGTCATTAAACTCTCAGTAGCCCAACTGTTACAGATGCGACCGGCCAGGGGTGCGTTCCAGAGTATCGAAACTAGGTATCGTTCGTTTTTACGTGAACCAATACCCGATAGTATCGACGCCATGCGATCGATACCATTAAAAGAATCGCAGACGATACCCATCCCTACTCATAGGCGGTATCTGTACACAAATCACGTGATCACGGCAAGATCAAAGAGTATCGTAACTCTCTCTTTCAACGGTCTTCAAGCCAGACTAAACTAATTGATTCGCATTATGTGTGGAACAAAAACGATGCGACGTGAACCGGAACACACCGCCACAACATGATTCTTTTTATAAACCAGATCACACAGGCCAGTTTGGAACGAATACCAGGCTTTCCTCCAGGGACGTGCTGGGCCCCTGATTCAGCCCGGGAAAAAGAGTTGGAGAGGCCCTCATTGCGCACTATAGAGAGAGATCTCTCTCTATAGCACTGCTGCTACTCAAAGATTTGTGACAAAGTGACAAGCCAGTGGGCCAATTACTGTACATGAGTTATATTTCGTCGTTGTCGGGTGGAAACCTTGTATGTCCAAAACTGTTTGTTTTGTATTTATCATTTTAAGCGGAGCCTTTGTTGGCCGCCCAGCCCCCAAAATGGAACAAAGGCCGACATTTTAGTTACATTTTTTTCCTAATGTCCAGCCTGGACCGGCTGGGAATGAACCGTTCGGGAGTTGTCCCGCTTTTCCTAATGGCCAGCACGCCCCTGCTTTCCTCCAAGGTGGAAAGCCTGGTGACGTGAGGTTAGCTACACGGAAGCTGTGTAGACGGCTGTGTCGTGACTGCAACGTGTACAGTGGTGCTTTGGGATTTTCTTTTCCGGGCGGACGGTCATTTATTGACGTCACGTGCACGCGCCTCTAGAGGCTATTTAGATAGAAAGGATGTCAGCAGATCTAATGGTGGGCTCGTGCACCGTTCGGTGCCGTCCGTGCGTCCGTGTGGGAATTTTACGACCACACGGCGTCCGGTCGCGTCCGGCCTCCAAAGCGCCACTGAACGTGTACCTGTGTTGCGAGTGTGTGTGCTGTTGATCAGTGGCGGTGTGGGGTATCCCAGGACGAGGGCTCCCACACAGTAGAGGCAGTTCTCCTCGGTGTGTTCCTGCAGCCCCGTCTCCTCTGAGCCCAGGGCGTGGTTCTGCCCGTCCCCCCGGCTGCCCATCAACTCCGATATGCTGAACTGCTGCCTCAGCACCGGGATGGCGGGACGGTCACCTGTAGGAAGGGACAAGGGGACATTTATTATGAGTTCCTCATAAAGATGCATGCCGTTCACAATATTTTAGCTTTACGTTTTAATTTTCACTCCCAGCACCATATATGTATAGCATATCGTCGTCGTTGGGTGGAAACCTTGTATGTCAAAAAACGTTTTGTATTTATCATCTATAAAATGTACTAAACTAGTGAAAACAGCAGATCTACAAGCACACAAAGCGAGGCGTTGTGTGCTTGTAGATCGGCTGTTTTCACTAGTTTTGTGCGACAGTCTTGTATGATGAAGCAGGGCTTTGCTTTACCAAAAGACGTACACATTTGAAACTTGGAGATACAAGGTTTCTGCCAGACAGTGACGATATTTTAGTGATTATGTTGCGAGGAAAATGTTGAGATAATACTATTATCTCAACATTTTCCTCGCAACATAACCAAAACCAGTTCTAACCAAAATGGCTATTATCATAATAGCCATTTTGGTTAGAACTGACTGAAAATAACTTAACCCAAATAAATGCCAAATATTATCAAATGATCTCGTGTCACCCCTGTACTGACGTCACGGCAGACGGCACCCCAGGGTGCCCCGTCACCCACTTTGAAAACCCCTGCTCTAGAGACAGTACTTCCTGTTGGGACCGGATACGGACGTATGGGGACCGGAAATGGGGCGGGACAACACATGCATCGGGGATGCCACGCCAACGCATTAGTTCCTTGTTTATGCTGGTAGCTGGCTAGTGCAGAGTGCAGACATGCTTGCATGGATTATCATGAGGACTGTTGTTTTCGAGAGCTGACCACGGCATAGAGACGCCCCGCGCCCATGTTAAAAGGTAAGGACATCGTGACAGACAACCCTGCCACTTTTTAAAGGCAGTAAATGTGTAAAAGAGCCTGGTATAAATTGAGCGAGCACGCATAAGCACACTAGTTCACTTCTAATGCCTCCCGAATAGTATAACCATCGTTAAAGAGCACTTTTGCTTAAAAAACAAACGACCGCTTCGACCGTAGCCATTTACCATCTCCGTCACCAAACAGGAAGCGCTTCCTCTCGTCCGAGGGCGGGCTGACCCGCTGCTGGAAGTAGGGCGCGTCGCGGATGTGGAACATGTCGTTGATGTCCATGGGCAGCGCCAGGCCGATGTAGTCGTCGTTGCACCCGTAGGTGGCGCTGGAGACCATGGAGCGTACCGAGGAGCAGCGCTGCAGCGTGCTCTGGTTGATGGGAGACAGCAGCTCCTCCTTGTCCAGCGAGGCGAAGCTCAGCGCCTTCAGGAACCTGGGGAGGGAGAGAGGAGAGGCTGGTGATGAGAGGAACCAGGGGGAGAGACTGGAGGGGAGGGTTGGGGAATGAGAGAGTTGTTGGGGTACAGGATGGATGGAGAGCAGACGGAGACATGTTGAGTACAGGGCTGTCACCATCAAGACATTAACCATTTGGGTCTAGAATTATTGAATGCTTTAACCAGTGAAAAATAGCAGATCTACAAGCTCACAGCGCGGCACCGAGTGCCGCGCTGCGAGCTTGTAGATCTGCTATTTTTGAAAAAGTCGTGAAAATGTGTTCAAATCATTGAATATATGTATTTTTAAAGCGAACGTTTGTGACTCAAATTTTGCCTCTGGGTGGTCCCTGGAACTAAATATTTTGAGATGGGGGTCCGTGGCCAAATAAATATAATTTTGGGGGTCCTTCAAATGAAAAGGTTTGAGAACCACTGACATAGTAGTCTCTCAAGAACAGACTAACTGAGCTCCATTTCAAGTGAAAAGGACCTTTTCTTTGACAATGGCTGGCCAGATTGCTGACATAGAAACATAGGTTTTTCAAAAAGTCTTCAAAAGGATTCAAAAGACACCTATAGAATCCGGTCAAAATTCTAATTTTCACGATTTTTCAAAAATAGCAGATCTACAAGCTCGCAGCCGCGCTGTGAGCTTGTATATCTGCTATTTTTCAATAGTTAAAGCATAAAATAATGATACACAATAATGTGTACCCGTTCTAAATGGGTTAAAGGACAACTTTAGTTTTTTACAACAAGGGTTCATATTTTAGATTGTAATTAAAGAATATGAAAGACGAGTGTTAAAATTATTTCATTTACTTCTTTCCATTTATTTCAGTGGTTGGGGGCATGCGTATTTTAGCAAGTGGCTAAATATGTCATTTTACACAGAATAAGCCCATTCCCAAGATACAACGCAACCTTTCATGGTTGGATGTGACTTATGGGGGCTAGAAGTGTTACAGTAAATAGCAATAAAGAAACTGCTGGCTTATTGTGTCTAAAAAATACATATTTAGCCACTTGTACGCATGCCCCCATGCGTACGCATGCCCCACATTTTAGCACGGTAAACACGATAAAACAATAGAACGAAGCAAATGAAAACATTTTTAACACTCACTTTTTCTTTTCTCTAATTACGATCTAAAATATGAACCCTTGTTGTAAAAAAACAAAGTTGTCCTTTAAGACCTGGAATTATTTCATGTTTTAACTATTGAAAAATAACAGATATACGGTGCCACGCTGTGAGCTTGTAGATCTGCTATTTTTTTTAAATCGTGAAAATTCAAATTTTCACGATTTTGACCCGATTCTATAAGTGTCTTTTGAATCCTTCTAAGGTTTTTTGAAAAACCTATGTTTCTATGTCAGCAATCTGGCCAGTGGCCAGCCATCGTCAAAGAAAAGGTCCTTTTCACTTAACTGGAGCTCAGTTAGTCTGTTCTTGAGAGATTACTATGTCAGTGGTGTTCTAACCTTTTCATGTCAAGGACCCCCAAAATGATATGTATTTGGCCACGGACCCCCATCTCAAAATATTTAGTTGCAGGGACCACCCAGAAGCAACATTTTAGTTACAAACGTTCGCTTTAAAAATACATATATTCAAAGAGTTGCACACATTTTCACGACTTTTTCAAAAAATAGCAGATCTACAAGCTCGCAGCGCGGCACTCGGTGCCGCGCTGTGAGCTTGCAGATCTGCTATTTTTCACTGGTTAAAGCATTCAATAATTCTAGGCCTAAATGGGTTAAGACCTGGAATTATTTTATGCTTTAACTATTGAAAAATAGCAGATATAATCTGTGCAAGTCTTTGAATGTATCATTTTTCAAAGCAAACCCTTTTAACTCAAAACTTTGCTTCGGGGGGGGGGGGGGGGGGGGGGGGGTCCTGGAGATGGGGGTCCGCGGCCAAATACATATATTTTTTGGGGGGTCCTTGACATGAAAAAGTTTGAGAACCACTGATGATAGAAACATGAGTTTTTCAAAAACCTCGGAAGGTTTTAAAAGACATTAATGTAGAATCGGGTCAGAAATATTCAACGACTGGCACACATTTTCCAGATTTGTTTAACTCATTTTGTGCTCCAGACATGAACGGGTTAAAATGTCCAGCGTGCCTCTCGCAGGCTCCGTCCGCGGCCATTCTATTATTTTGAAGGCCAGAAGTCGATTGCGCAAACATTTCCTGTTTGACGTCATGACGTCATTCACCGGAAGTGGTCATCTCCCCATGCGGTTGGATTAATGGCGGATCGTTCCCTTTGTTATTATGTTATTGTAGCGAGAATCTAATGCCATCCTTGGCTTCAAAAGTGTTTTTTGGAGAAAATGGACATTAACACGTTGCAAGCCGCGGCAGAACCCTCTGAACAGAGGTAGCGCCGAAGAAATAAGCCATTTATTTACAAACATGTTTTAAAAAAACAAAGCCCACATGATAACAACACGTACTGGAGTGCTCGACACAGCGTACATATTCATCCTGCAGAGGTCGGCGATCTTACTTTGGCGAGGCGGAGGGGAGATCAATTCCATTCGTTTACGTGCGGCGAAGCAGGGAAAGGAGCGATAGAGAAGCGGCGCCCGAACGTGATTGAAACCGCGATCCACGAACAGAGACAAAGACCAGCCATCTTGTTTGAGCTTCTTGCTGAGTTTCAACACTGGGGAGAGGATGAGGCTCCTCCTGGCCAGCCATCCATCCAGAATGTGAGTCAACGGCGTGGCCTGCTGGATATTAGGAGTATCACACCCAGCACCAGAAAATGACTGTCAGAGCATATTAACCCTTTCAGATCGCTCCAAAAAGACACAGAGAAGAATTTCCGATGATTTTTTTATTTTTTATTATAATTTATATCAAAAGTCCGGGAATAGACGTGTGGCTGATGGGACCCAGTAGGAAGTCCGAGGGAGTACGGCCAGGCTTAGAAGGTGTTAAAGATGTGATAGACCGTCGGCTACCATGTTAAGGGATTACTATTTTGTGCACGTGGATCCCCGATGATGATGAATCGGCGAGGCCGATCGTGCCAGGACTTTCCAACGGACCATAGGGTAAGATTGCCAGCATTACTCTATATACAGTATATTACGCGAGTATACTCGGGATCGGCACTCCGAGTACTCGAGTATTTTTCACGAGTATTCTCGGCATCGGCTACAAATGGGTTAATAGTTAAAGCATAAAATAATGGTTAAAGTAATAATGCAATATTTTTTTTTGTTGCACACTGGAGCATATGAATAAAACGCGTTTACACTCATTACACAATTACTTTGAAATTGCACAGGGCAGATGTAAGAAATACTTAAATATACAAAGAAAATGACATTTAAATCATTTTCCACTATTTCCACAATATTTTGAAAATGTTTCATGTATGTATTTTTAATATGGAATCCATTATGCAGAAATAATTGAGATCATCTCAAATAATTGCGATTAGACGATTACTGTATGTAACAATTGTTACAGGCTTGGCTGAGAAGAGAGTTGAAAAGTAAAGTAACTGTTGGCACTCTACAGCTGGGAAAAGTTGTCTAGAGCACAGCCATCTCAGTGTTGTTACTTGGAGGGAACAGGGCCTCTGTATTTCCAGGATAACAGAGATAACACTCAACAGAAAGTTATTTTGAGAGCGAAATGCCCCATAATATGATGATTACATTTGTATATGTGTTATTTTGATGGCAACTTGTATAATCGCAATATTATATTCAAGGGTCAAAATTATCGTGATTATTGGCACTTCAATGATTCTTGCGGAACACGGCTCCGCCTCGTCCCAGATCGCATCAATGTCGTGCCAATAATCACAGTAAATCACAGCCTCTTGTGTAATATTGCTTAATTCACACCGTACTAAATCTTACTTTTCTACAGGTTATTGCTTTGGAACAAGGTGGTGGTGGTAAGATTAAAGTGCTACTACCGGTATAAGAAGTAAGGTGTGAAAATAGAAAACAGAAGAGAACAAACAAAATGTAAATGGACACTAAAGCCAATGCCAGAGAAGTTCTAAATAAATCATTCGACACTGCAGCGGCAACCCAAGTTCACAAGCTCACACTAGCACAGCAAGCCACGACTTGAAGTGAATACCTACCTATCACGTAATACGTATGCATCACACAGTAGACCTAAAACCTGGAGCCTATGCAGAGGTTTTCAATGGGAGTTCAACTACTGTACACGAAGGCTACTACTGTATTGAGTCTCAATGGGAGAGCAGAGCACTATGGCGTTAGAGTCAAAGTGAAATGAAAAGTAAAAAGAAAATATGAGGTGTGCTTACAATGGGCTTGAAACCAACTGATTTCATTTCAACCAATTATAGCATGACATCCAGTCATCCACCCATCAATAATTTGTTTTACTTCTCCACGTTCATTATGACATGCCAAAATGTAAACTCTCTCGACGCTATGCCGATCCTATTCCGGTGAAAACCTCATGTATCCAAACTTATGGACCTTCAAAAGTAGCGAAAGTAGCAGATCATTTCTAGGGATGGAGCTCGTTAATCTTTATTGATAAGAGCCGGGCTTTTATCGAGACTACTATTGAGCGTTTTCTGATATTTTGTGGAAAGATGTTAGACAACAAATTCTGAACAGAACTGGTATATATTTTTTTATTGGCCACTTGTTGTGACTGAGTTTGTGGCTGACCACCAACTATAAAGATGACAATTGACAAAAGTAACAAATATTATCATTAAATATCATTTAAAAAAATCATTCATTAGAGCGCAATAAGTGTTAAATTATTCTATATTATGAATAGTACTGTAATAATTTCTTGATCGCCTCTTGTCTTGATTGTTTAAACATGACGTCATGGGCCGCTATGCTCGATAACAATCTTGATAGGCCCACATATTATTGATACCACATACTCAATAAATTTGTTTATCGAATTTGTAGCGGACCCTTGTTTCGAGCTCCATCCCTAGTCATCTCACACCGCATTCCGAGCATTAATGTGGATCTGCTATTTTTTTTTTTTATATATATTTTTTTTTATCCCACGTTTTTTGCAACCCATTCTTCTAACCTGTAGTCCTGGTTTCCGCTCTCCCCCTGCCGCGCCAGGGGACATTGGGGAGCACCCGGCTGGCTAGGGGGAGGTAGTATAGAAACCAGGACTACTGCATGTTTTTGTGTGAGGGCCTATGCCCAAGGAGACACGGGGAGAACATGCAAACTCACCACAGAAAGGCCCTATCGCCAACCCCACCTAGGGTGTGGGCGCTGATGACGCGGGTGGAGGAACACGCCCCCAGCGCCCACAGCTTCCCCGGGCGGGAATCGAACCCAGGACCTTCGAGCTGTGAGGCGAAGTGCTAACCACTGCACCACCGTGCCCCTGGATCTGCTACTTTTGATGCTTTTGTGTGACGTTAGTGTGGTATGATCAAGTAGGGAATTAATAAACAAACAAACAAAACAAAAAACACACACACACACACACGCACACACAAAAAATAAAATATGGAAAATAAGAGGTTTCTGCCCGACAGTGGTGTTTCACCTGGACTTTAAGGGAAGAGGGAAGCAACTAACCAACTGCTGGCCTTTGTAGCACAGGATGGGTCTACTATACTACTACATCCACTAAAGGGTTTTTATCAATCCAAGCATTAAAACCTAAACCTATAGACAGCTGGGATAAGCTGCGTGTGGAAATCACCAGCACAAGTAGCTAATCTACATCTCTACTAACAGACTAGACTAGAGGATGAAAACTAGTTTGGATCATCACCCACCGCGGTACCAGGCTCTGAGACATTCTGCGGTACGAACTTGTGGTGCTGGGACCTATGGAGCTGGGCTCTGGACACGTGACCCTCCTATCATACAACCTGACAGACACAGCATAACATACACATCATGTAAACCCTTCGTTCATAACACCAACAGATGTCCAGTTTCACTCTGAAATACATCACCATATGGTAGGGCATTCACCAACTATTCGAATATCAAAGTCACTATTCGAGTTTTTATTGTTTTCTCTTTAAAAACATAAAGTTTATAAAGCTTGGCTAGATTAAAAAGTCATAAGAATGAGTTGTCAAAACTTTTTAGGCCGTGACCCCCAAAATAAACATATTTGAACTGGGGACCCCCACCCTGACAAGCACTTGGAATTGTAGATATTACATTTAATGTGACTCGGTTCCGCAGATAAATATTGTGAAAATAGCAGATCTACATGCTCACAACGCCTCGCAACGCGAGGCGTTGTGAGCATGTAGATCGGCTATTTTCACAATGTTCGCCTCTTGCTTAGTTAATATTTGACAGTTTGGCCAGTTTGGTCAGTCCTGTCGAATATTCGACTATTCGAATACTTTGAGGTCGAATAATTAGAATACTAAAAATCATTATTCGTGAATGCCCTACGATATGGAGGTTAGACAGTAGTAGTCATCTCTGTCCGGTGAGAACCTCATTTATCAAAAACTGTTACTTATCAGGACTCAAATTCAAAAGCAGCACAAGTAGCAGATCTACAAGCTCAAAGCGCGTCGTTTCACACTGCATTTTGAGCTTGCGGATCTGCTACTTTTGTTGCTGTTGTGTGACGTTAGTATGTGGTATGATCAAGTAGGGCAGGGGTCTTCAACAGGGGGTCCTCAGAGTTACTACAGGGGGTCCTCCAAATCTTTGTGTGATATAGAAACTTTTTCCTCCCTTTTTATATCAACCACCTGAACCCTATAGCGTCCACATTCCAAGAACTTTAGCCAAAAATAGCAGATCAGCTATTTTCAGCAAAGAGGTTTGTTTGGTGTAGAGGGGGAAAAAGAGCAGACTAAGTACAGAGTGAAAGGTCAAGTTAATTAAGTATTGACGATTCAAGTGGTTAAATATCTGAATAAAAAATATACTGAGGATAGTGCTTGTCAAACAATGAAACTATATGGAATCTATGAACATGTTGTGGGGGGTCCCTGCTTCATCTCTCTCTCAACTAAGGGATCCTTGGCCTTAAAAGGTTGAAGACCCCTGAAGTAGGGAATTCATTTAACGAAAAAACACAACAAGCTAAAATATGGAGATAAGAGGTTTCTGCCCGACAGCAACGAGATACTCTTGAAGTGGCGTTTCATCTGGACTTTAAGGGAAGGGAAAGGAAACCACAAACCAACTGCTGGCCTTAGAAGCACAGGATGGGTCTAATACTACATGTCTTCAAAACCCTCCCTCGTTTTATCAATCCAAGCATTAAAACCAAAAGCTAATCTATAGGCAGCAGGGATAATCTGCAGGTGGAAATCACCAGCACAAGTAGCTAGTCTACACATCTCTACAGACTAGAGGATGAAAAGTAGTTTGGATCACCCACCGGCGCGGTACCAGGATTTGAGACATCCTGCGGTACGAACTTATGGAGCTGGGCTCTGGACACGTGACCCTCCTATCATACAACCTGATTAGACACAGCACAACATACACATTTAAACCCTTCATTTATAACACCAACGTACAGTAGAAAAACAGACAGAAATAAAAGGCAGTAAATGAGTGGCTCCTGCTGTTCAGTCTACTCTGAGCCTCCTCCAGCAGCCAGCCTACCTGCGTGGCGTCAGCCTGGAGTCCAGGCTGCCCGTCTTCATGGTGATGGTGTCGGTGAAGAGCACGTCTTTGGCGGGGGACGCCAGCGCTTCGCTGTGGGACAGCGAGGGGTGTATCCTCTGCTGCTGCAGCCGCCTGAGCGTGGCGTAGCCTAGCGCGTCGCGCGGACTGGTGTACATGAAGCTGCAGTCGGCCAGGCTCTTGATGGTGGTCACCGAGGGCGACTTGAGAGACTGCGCCCGCCTGGGGAGGGTGTGTGAGGAGCCCGGCGGCACCAGGGAGACAGAGTTGGACTTGGAGACGGGCAGGTGGTTGGCGTGAGCCTGCGGCGTGAGGGAGGAGAGCGTTTTGACGGTACCGGCCGACACGACAGTGTTGAGGCTCACGCAGTCCGAGGAGTCGGGCTCGGGCTCGGCGTGTTCGGGGTTTCCCACCGTCTCCCGGGACGGGCTGGAGCTCATGGAGCTGATGCCGCTGGTGGTGGTGTCCGTGTTAAAGCTCTGACTGCGGCTCTTAAACTGAGTCCCGCCCCCTCCACCCCCGCCTCCCCCGTTGCCTCCCCCGCCGCCCGTCGAGGAGCCGCCGTCCCCGCCGGCGAGACGCTCTCGGCTACTCTGTTCTCTTTCACGGCTAGGAGGCTCGGCGGTCCCGTTGTTCCCTCCCAGGACCCCCAGCGCCAGACCCCCGGAGGACCCTCCCGACGACATCACCAAGCCCCCGCCGCGGGTCAGGCGCCCCTCGGCCAGCTGCTCCTCGGAGCCGCCCCTGGTGCCCACGAACGACGTCTCCAGGCTGACGGTGGGACTCTTGGGCATGCCTCTGCCGTTGAACATGGGGGTGAAGACGTCCCCCTGGCTGGTGCAGTAGATGGAGGGCTCCGTCACCGTCCTGTTCCGCCGCATGCCCCCCGTCTTGAGCTCCGTGGGGGTGCGGGAGCCCGACGGAGCCTTGGGGTCGCTGGTGGAGCGCAGCTTCTTGCTGGGGAGCGACAGGGAGTTGAGGAAGCGGTTGCGTACGAAGCGGGTGGAGGCCAGGATGGTGAAGGGGCTGCGGTCCTTGATGGGCTTGGAGCGGTAGAGGCCCGTGTCGTCCGACTGGTCCAGGATGTCGCATTTGTCATCGTCCAGGATGTACATGCCTGTGGACACAAGGAGTGAGTGACAGTTAATGGGGAGGATTATGTGGTTCAACAATTTATCGGACTAAAAATTACTGATGCAACGCATTGCAAGCTTCGAGATCGGCTACATTCTTTCTTTCTTTTTTTCTTAATTCTGTTGTACGACATTTGAAATAGAACTTAATAGAGATTAATCAGACTAATCAATTTAGTCAGTTACAAAAATCTATTACAATTAATTTCTCTTTGATTTTGTTAATTATCATAAAACACCCTTCTTGAGTATTCATTAAAGGACAACTTTGTTTTTTTACAACAAGGGTTCATATTTTAGATTGTAATCAGAGAAAAGAAAAGATGAGCGTTAAAATGTTTTCATTTACTGCTTTCTATCGTTTTAGTGATTTTAGCATTTGATTTCAGTGGCTGGGGGGCATGCGTACAAGTGGCTAAATATGTCCTTTTAGACACAATAAGCCAGCAATTGCTTTGTTACTATTTACACTTGCCCTCAAAAGTTACATCTGCCCATGAAAGAGTGAATGCATCTTGGGAATGGGCTTATTGTGTCTAAAAATACATATTTAGCCACTTGCATGCATGCAAATCAAAATCGTTAAATCACTAAAACAATATAAAGAAGTAAATGAAAACATTTTAACACTTTTCTTTTCTCTAATGACTATCATAAAATATGAACCCTTGTTGTAAAAAAACAAAGTTGTCCTTTAATCGGAAACGTAGTCAATAGAATAATCACTAATAAAATAATTTCGTTGCAGCCCTTCAAAAGCACCAACCGCTTCCTAATAGCCATTAGAAGAGGGTCCACATAATGATGAACCTGAGAGAGAGATTTCTCAACCACAGAGAACTCAAAACTAAATGTTTTATAATAATAAAACTAAAGTTAAAAAGCAGCAGTTGAGTTTTTCCTAGTGGCTCGGAGCTTCCTCTCAACGAACATAGGGCTGGTAATAACATGTGCAACTCACTGGGTTGAGACTCGCTCTCGCTGTTGTGTCGGGAGCTGGTGGACTCGGAGTTTAGGCTGAGCGTGCTCGGTACGGAGGAGAGTTCGGAGACCAGCTGCGTGTCGACCTCGTCTGGAGTGACAGGCCACAGCGTCCTGCGACTGTGCCTGACCGTATCCCAGCCATACTGCTTCAACACCTCACAGCCCTGCCTCGTCTTGGAGATCACACCCAGCACGTACACACATGTCCTGGAGAGCACAGGAGAGAGAGTGAGACAACCAGGGTTCCCACACATTTTTACCAATTAATTTCCAAAACCTTTCCAAAACTTTTCCAGAATATTTAACCCAATTTCCAGGACTATATAACAATAATTCAGCTCAATAACGAGTCGCTTACTCCTATGCGCAATGCCCAAAGCCAGTGGTTCTCAACCTTTTCAGGCCGTGACCCCCGAAATAATCATGTTTTAACTGGGGACCCCGGCACCCTGACGAGCACTAAGAGTTGAGGAATTTTGTATAACACGGTTCTATTGTGAAAATAGCAGATCTACATGCGTAGCGAGGCGTTGGGATCATGTAGATCGGCTATTTTTACAATTTCTGCCTCTAATATTTGACAATTTGGCCCATGTTTAATTTCAGAGGTATTAACAAAATCAATAACCAAAGACAATGCATAGCTATTTTTTTCCAGGACCTTCCAGGACCCTTGTTCAATTCCAAAACTTTTCCAGTACTGGAAAAAATATTTTTCTAATTTCAAAATATTTCCAGGAATTTCATGACCGTGGGAACCCTGTGGAGAACACAGGAGAGAGTGAGACGACCATGCAAACGTATCGAGGAATTCTAAACTCAAATCACAAATGACTTGAGTTCTGTGTCCGTGACATACATGTGCTTCTCAGTATCTTACTATGTTTTCCCAAAATATCTCACCAAAGAGTCTCACCAATAAATCTGTGATTTCAGTTATTGATATCTTACAACCAGGAAAGCATCTGTGTCGTTATAGATTTTAGTGCTGGCTATTCAAAAATAGCAGATACACAAGCTCACAGCACGGCGCAGCTTAAACATCTTCTATTTTTGAGCATTTTTGAATCTTAAAAGTGAAGGCATTTGTAGATATCGGCCTCACTCAGCTTGAACATCTTCTATTTTTGAGCATTTTTGAATCTTAAAAGTGAAGGCATTTGTAGATATCGGCCTCAGGTCTTAATGGGTTAATCAGCAATACCTAGGTCTACCAAAGGCCAGCAGGCCAGGTTGACCTTGATCATATCATCAAATAGAAATTGATTGTTTAGTTTAGGCATTTAGCAGACGCTCTTAATCCAGAGAGACTTACAATAAGCAAGGTAATATATCAATACAATAAGCAAGGTACAATACATCAATATCAAATGCATAAAATATCAATCTAGACAAATATAACGTATGTAGAGTTGTAGACCTAATCAGTAAAAAAAACTAAAAAAAGGTCTCAGATAAAGTTGTAAACAAACATTTTAATGATGTTAATTTAAAATCCATAAATCACAAAGGTTTCAAGTGTGTACAGTAGGTCTCAGAATGATTAATAGAGGAATGATTATGATCTCTCATAATGGATCAGTCATGGTTTATCATCACAGACCAGACACACTAACAGCTTGCTTGTCCTGTCCTTCAAGACTACCGGGGAAGCCCATGGGGGGAAAAAAAAAACTAACACCGGCAGCGGTCTGTGACACTCTGTAAACAGACTTCCCTAAAGTTCCAACTGAGAGAGCATGCAGAAAGCTCTTACCCTCGTACGGACAACAGAAAGCTCTTACCCTCGTACGGACAACAGAAAGCTCTTACCCTCGTACGGACAACACGTCAGAAAGCTCTTACCCTCGTACGGACAACAGAAAGCTCTTACCCTCGTACGGACAACAGAAAGCTCTTACCCTCGTACGGACAACAGAAAGCTCTTACCCTCGTACGGACAACACGTCGCAGTGCTGAGCCAAAGACAGAATGTCAGGAATCACATTCTCCTCCTGGAGGAGATTCAGACCCCAGTTTGAAGAGCCGATGTTACCCTACGAGAATGAAGAGAGACGCACCGTTTAAAGCCATATAATAATAAAAACAACACATTTCCCGTGAAGTGAGAACACAACTAGTACCGATTTACCGATACAATTTATTCCTTCCCGATGAGAGTGTACTCTCAGAGTTATGGGGGTCCTTGAAATAAAAAAAGGTTTGAGAACCATTTATTTAGGAATAAATACAAATTCTATTATTAACTCTTAAAGTGCATGTACATGTTACAATAAGGGTATAAAACATTGGTGCAAAATCAAACTATGCATTCAAAATATTACTGTAAATCATTGTGATAAATGATGTGGTACGGGAATGGCATATAGACTGTCATAGTCGCCGACACCAGCCTTTTAGGCTGTATGGGCAGCTTTTTGCAGATTCTGGTATCGTTATCGGAAAACAACTATAAACTAGGGATGTCCGATATTATCGGAGGGGCCAATATTACTGGCCGATATTAGCATAAAAATGTATATCGGAAAATATCGGTATCGGTAAAAAAAATAGTTCTTACTGTATGGTAGGGGCGTGACAAAAACCCCAAAGTGGGGTTTGGGGACTCTCAGGGGGTCCCCAGCTAATGTTAGATAGTTAGCAAACAAATGGACCCTTAGGGGTCTGTAACTGAGTGTACAAATGGAACCAAATGGACCCTTACAGGTCTGTAACTTTTAGTGTACAAATGGAACCAAATAGACCCATTCCATTTGTTGGAATGGGTTCCCAGCGATATATAAATGCCATTAAATGGGGGTCAGTAACCTAATGTATTTCAAACTGGGAGCATATATCGGTATCAGTTAATATCGGAATCGGAAATTAAGAGTTGGATATTATCGGTTATCTGTAAAAAATTCAATATCGGACATCCCTACTATAAACACAACTGGCGGTTGGCGTTACTGACCAGGGCCCAAAGTGCAGCCTTCAGTTGTTTGATTCCCTCCCAGGTGTCCAGCATCGGGGAGCGAACCGTGTAGCTGAGGTCAGGAACCACGCTCTGGATACGACACACAAAGAGGACAAGACAGTTAGCCTGCACCTCCAGGACCCCAGCTCTACACCAAGTGGGTGACGGGGCACCCTGGGGTGCCGTGACAGCAGTCCAGGGGTGCGGCGAGATAATTTGATAATATTTGGAATTTATTTGGACACTTGAAAACATATTGAGTATAATTTTAAACTTGAAGTACAAAGTTATTTTCAGTAAGTTTTAACCAAAATGGCTATTATCTCAACGTTTTCCACGCAACATAATAACTAAAATATCGTCACTGTCGGGCAGAAACCTTGTATCTCCAAGTTTCAAATGTGTACGTCTTTTGGTAAAGCAAAGGCCTGCTTCATCATACAAGACTGTCGCACAAAACTAGTGATCTACAAGCACACAACACCTCGCGATGCGAGGTGTTGTGTGCTTGTAGATCTGCTGTTTTCACTAGTTTAGTACATTTTTAGATGATAAATAGAAATCGAAAGGTTTTGGACATACAAGGTTTCCACCCGACAACGACGATATGCTATAAATTTAAGGTGCTGGGAGTGAAACTTATAATGTAGGGGTGCCTCGGATTAAAAAAAGAATTATGGGGTGCCCTGAGACAAAAAAAGGTTTGGGAACCCCTGCTCTACATCACCCTTGTGATGGCCACACACACTCTGGACCAGTGCTATATTTTGACCGTAAATTTTTAATAAAATGACATTTAGTTTTAGCCATATTTTAGTCATTTGAACAGGTTTAGTCTACAGTTGATGTATTTTGGCAGGCCTTGATGGCGTCGTATTGGCAGATTTTACACTTGATCGCATACTGAAAATAGAAGATCTACAAGCTCGCGACTCGTTGTGGGCTTGTAGATCTGCTATTTCAAGAGCGCAAACACCCGAGCGCAACCAAATGTAAATTGACTCGTATTTTCTCGCTCTCGCTGTTGTGTCGGGAGCTGGTGGACTCTGAGTTTAAGCTGAGCGTGCTCGGTACGGAGGAGAGTTCGGAGACCAGCTGCGTGTCGACCTCGTCCGGAGTGACAGGCCACAGCGTCCTAGTCTAGTTTTTATTTGTTGACGAAATTGTCAATATTACTGATACTTTTATATTATAATTATTCTTAGTTTTAGTCCTCATAGCTTAGATTTTATTTAGTTTTGGTCAGTGAAAAAAGGTAGTCATCAAACATCTTTCATCAGAGTTTTAGTCTATGAAATGAACACTGCTCTGGTCTCCTTTGGAGCTGGACTAAAAACTGTCCTATGACCTTTCGTAGCACCTTTTATTGTTATTAATTAGTGCATTGTACAGTACTTGTGTGAAATAAGCCAAGCAATTACCTGAGCCTCCAGTAGATGGCAGCCTGTCTTGTCATGGACGAGCTGACCATACAAGTGCACAGGAAGATAGACATTTGGTCTTTGTAACCTGAGAAAAACAACAGGAGATATCAGAAACAGTATCAACCCCATAGTAATATCAACAACAACAACAATGATAATAAACCTTGTTTAATTTATATAACATCATTTGTATATTATCTTCGAAACAGACTGACTAAAAGTTCTTTACAAGCAGCACTAGGGCAGCAGAAATTAGGGCATTAACGAAAAAGTCGACAAGTCGACTTCATTACACAAGTCGACTCCCACCAGGGAAAGTCGAAGTTGGAAAAAAAAATAATCCTTTGTATTTTTCTATCATTATTTTTGCTCCATGTGTGCGTCTGTACAGCATTCAAAGTTCAAACAGTAGGATTGCTTATTGTCAAGGACAGAATGATCCAATATTACAGTGGTTCTCAACCTTTTCAGGCCGCGACCCCCAGAATAATCATATTTTAACTGGGGACCCCCACCCTGATGAGCAATAAGAATTGAGGCTTTTGGTATAACATGGTTCTATTGTGAAAATAGCAGATCTACATGCTCACAACGCCTCGCGATGCGAGGCGTTTTGAGCATGTAGATCAGCTATTTTCACACTTTCTGCCTCTTTATATTTGACAATTTGGACAATGTTTAATTTGTCATTTTAGAGGTATTAAAAAGTCCTTAAATTAATTGTCACTTTAGAAATGTGAAGATACCCTCTAAACTACTTCAACTTTATGTTGGTTTGTTTACAGTTGAGTGAGAAAACAATGTTGCACATTAAGTTAATCATCTGGGGACCCCCCAAAATAAGTGTGTGATGTGATGACGTCATCAAACGATAAGGTCGACTTCAACTCAACTTTTTACTGAGTCGAGTCGACTTGCAAAAATCACAAGTCGTTAATGCCCTTGCAGAAATACGGATACAATTATTGAATACTCAATGCAACTTATTATCTACACCCAACCATTTAGACTACAGTCCAACTCACCTTTGGTTGCTGCGTCTGACATAGTTGTCTCCGTCAACAGGTTTGCGGTAAGTTGTTAGTGCTTCGTTTAGCTGTTCCTCTATCAGGTCCACATACTTTAGGTTATATTCCTGCAATCCAAAGGTTATTAGGATGAGAGTCACGGTAGATAACTGGATAATGTGTCCATATAATAACTACAGTATAACTGGATAATGTGTCCATATAATAACTACAGTATGTAGATAACTGGATAATGTGTCCATATAATAACTACAGTATAACTGGATAATGTGTCCATATAATAACTACAGTATAACTGGATAATGTGTTGTCCATATAATAACTACAGTATGATAACTGGATAATGTGTTGTCCATATAATAAATACAGTATGTCACTAATTCCAGTCTGGCTGCAGAACCCGCCCGGTCCTTCACTTCCTGTCACTCTAAACTGTCCTGTCTAAATAAAGCAAAAATAATAGTAGTGACCAGTAAGACTCCCTAATCGGGAGATAAGCGACCGTCAGGTCGCAGTGTGATTTGAGAGCAAAATGTGTAGGAGCAGTGTCCAAAAAAGTGTTTGAAAATATTGGCCTGATGGTGGCACTATATGGGAGAGATCCATGTTGATGACATGAGTGTACATATTGTGTACCGATTTGCATGATTTTAGGGCAAAATCTGTAGGAGCAGTGTCCAAAAATGTGTTTGAAAAAATCACCTTGATGATGGCACTTCATGGGACAGATCCATGGTGATGAGATGAGTGTAGACATACTGTGTACCGATTTGCGTGATTTTAGGGCAAAATCTGTAGGAGCAGTGTCCAAAAATGTGTTTTGCAAGAATCGGCCTCATGGTGACGCTAGAAGAGGGTCATGTGAGAATTGATGGGTGGAGGTTGTGGTTTGGCAGGCGAAATTTGGCATGGATCGGGGCAACGGTTGCGGAGATATGAGCAGGGCAAAAGTGTGACGTGTGACAGACTGACAGACTGACGGACAGCTGGTCGAGCAAAAATAATAGTAGTGATAACAATAATAATAATACATTATCAGTACCACTTTCACCCTGGCATGCCTCTTGGTCGTGTCGTCATAGGCAAAAATGTTCAAGAAGATTCAAAAATATCGCAGATCAACAAGATTGAAGATCAGACATTTTCGTTCAATACCGGCTTAGTCTTTTTTTTTAAACAAAGGTCTTGGAGCAAGTGGTTAAAACGTGTCCCTGTCAGATACAACGTTACTAAGTTAATGTGCAAGAACCAGGAAGGGTCTTGAGGAATGACGCGTACCTTTTGCCATTTGTCAAGCTGCTTGCTGACATAACCCCTCTCGTTGAGGTAGGAGAAACCCTTAGGAATAGACAGGAACCTAAAGAGCAGGGAAGACATTCACAGGGGTGTCAGCACACTTAGAGACATTATGACATGCATTATGTAAAAAGGAGTGATATAAGACACTGAGTCATGTACAGTGAGATAATCTGTACATTGAAGTAAAGACTGAATGACAAATTGAATTTGCCGTTGTCTTGCATAATATATTAGCGGAAATCTGGGCTTTCATAACATTTCAAACCGAATAAATTATTTACCTAGTCATTTATCAGGAGCTATTTTTGAGATTTAAAACGCTTTACTGGGACAATTCTGATTCAACCTTTTTAGACAAATTCTACTGCTTTAACGAACATCTGATTATTCGTAAACGCTCAATACTATAACATTATTTGCATTGGCCTATAAACTGTTTTTCAGAAATAAACAAAGACAGTAGCATGTGCTTTCTTCCTAAACCATTAAGAAAAAGGCTTCAACGGTGGATTTATTCTGGTATCCTTGTGAATTTGTTCTTGTATAGCCCAGCCTACTAGCCCTGTACATCTACAGTAACTAACATGACAATGCTTATTCGATTATTCTGACCCATCCCTAGAACAAAGAAGACACAGTTCTGTCAAAACATCAGCAATGATCTTTGCACCTATTAAAAGGTTTTTAACACGTCGGGTGCCCAAGATTATTCAAGATTTAATCGGCAGTTGCCATGGAAACCCGCCATTTACCTTGTTTTGGAGTCTCAGCGTAAAGGTAATCCAAGTAAATGTAATTCGAATTTTTTTGCTATAGTATTTTCTTTCACTAAGAACAGAAAAATAAGAATCGTGGGCATCAGTGCTTTTGTAACGGCCAATAGAGAAGGTCGCGTTTTATACTGCTGTCTACCGCGATTTCCTGGTCACGTGATACCCCGTTGCATTTGGGGAATTGGAGTGTTACTCTTCACAGGCGTACAGTCCTAGTGGGGATACAGACCCCTAGTTGAAGACTTTAGAGTAGACTTTAGAGTAGACATGGGCAACTGGCGGCCCGGGGGCCACATGCGGCCCCCACCTTCACTTAATGCGGCCCTCAGGTTAATATCAGAATACTGATATTATAGATTTCAGCTGTTACAATTCTAGACATGCAAACATGACCCGTTTTAATTACTTATATTAGCCTTTTTAGTCTTTTTTTATGTCCAATGTATTTGTATTTCATTTCATAAAGTTAACATAAAGTATAATGTATTTGAAATTAAATCAAAAAATGTTCCAATTCGGTAACAAAAGATAATTTAGGATTCCAATCCAAAAGTAGCTAAAATAGCAGATCTACAAGCGCAAAACGCGGTGTTTTGAGCTTGTAGATCTGCTATTTTTGCTTCTCTTACTGGAGATGAGAGGTTTGTGCTCGACAGTAACAATATGCAATGTAGCCCCAGTGGAGTGAGTGTGTAAATACAGTGGCCCTCTCCATCATCCATGTTGCCCACCCCTGCTTCAGAGGAGACCCACCTGAGGAGCAGCAGCAGGCCCTTGTCTCCCAGGTGGGACAGAGCCGGTTTGAGCTGGATCAGAGCGTGGAGGTTGGCCTGCAGAGTGGCAGAGCAAAAAGCGGGTCAGACAGACAGACAGACAGCGACGACTGGCGAGCCATGATAGGAAACGCCACCATCAACAACACATTAAAAACAACCGGTCACACCAAGGACTCCGCCAACCAGCGGACGTGCCAACATCGCAAAACCCGCTGGTGTAGGACAGGTTACGATGCCTGTGACAAATTGTTTCCCCCCCACCATCTGTAAACATGTGCTCATTATTTACGGCATCGTGGCAGTGCAGTCTGTGTGTCTGACTCGAGCTAATGGTAAATGTGTGCATTTATGTAGCGTTTTTGTCCAAAGCGCTTTACATTACAATGTACTTCACGTTCACCCATTCACACACCGATGGCAGAGGAGACCGGAAACACCAACCTGCTCATGGGGAGCAGTTCAGTGTCTTGCTCAAGGACACTTCCAACACTTAGCCAGGAGGAGCCGGGAATATAACCTGGAACCTTCGGATTCTAAGAAGTCACTGCTGCCCTGATCTCACAAACCGCTGGGCCGATCAGCACATATCTTTACATAATTATGTTTTATATTTTGGGAAATATGTAACTTAAATTTTACGATTCCAATATCATAGGCTGGCTGCCCACATGAACTCCCGAGATCCACATTGCAGCCACGCCATTCCCATGAGGACCCCGAAGATACACTAGATTCATCGAATAAATAGTGAATAAAAACTGGGTCATAAAACTGGGCAGTATAACAAAGTGTTATCAAGATATTTATGTTCCCTGGTTTAATAGGAATCTTTCCCATATCATTTATTTTTTTTAAACAACCTTATACGGTATTACCCCGCCCTACAGTCTTAACAAAAACTGAACATTGTGGTAATTCCATTGAAAAATGTTATCTTCTACATGGTTACTGACACTAATCCAGTACAAAGTTAACGCAGTATTGGCCATGATGGGATTATGAGCCCAAGCCTACGTATATCACCTTGTCCTCGCAGGCCTCGTCCAGGATGTCCAGAGCCTCCATGGACACAGCTTTGCTGTGGTCATGGAGCTGGGTGACCAGCAGCTCCATGCCCCAGCTACTGAAGAACTCCACCCCGGCACGCAGCAACACACGCAGGTGCTTGGTGGCGTACAGTCTGCAAATCTGCAAGGAGGAGACACACAGGGAGAGGAGACATTTGTTACAATTGTTCTCTTTAACCACTTTTAAGGCTGACTCTACAAATGCCTTCTAACTAGGGATGGGACGATAAGCGACATTATCGTTTATAGTGATAAAAAAACACTCACGATAATCGTATCGTGGAGATTTAACATATCGTGATATCGTCCTCCGTCATGCCCTGGGATCAATTCACCTTTTATTTGCCACTTAAACCCTCTATAATTGGTAAAAGGTACCTATAATATACGTACTTGATACAGTCTTTTTTTCACTCTCTATCAAATGTCTTTGCCAAAAAATAGCCGATCTACAAGCTTGTAGATCTGCAATTTTTTGGCAAATGTTCCGTAAATCGTGATTTCTTTTGCCACAATAATCGTGATATGAAATTTTCATATCATCCCATCCCTACTTCTAACACATAGTTAAAAGAACAGACATGCACACCCCTAAAATAAGTTTGGACAGGTTCGGAGCGACAAACAGTATAGAAGAATAAATAAATAAATAAACGCTCCCACTGAGGGCTCCAAAGCAACAGATGCTTTTATTGCACCAGCTGTGGACATTTTCTCACTTGACTTGTTTGGGTCACGAGGGTCTGCAGCTGTATGGCCTTGCATGTGTGATCATGTTGATTGTTTTCTGGATTGAATATGATCGGTGATCCTCTGGGTTCACTTTAGTCTGAGGAAGAGTCTTGTGCTCAAAATGTTACAGATTAAAAAATATATATGTATTCTTCAAAATTATACTTCTCACACTTTTCAGACTTTTCCAAAAATGTCAAGAGTAACAGATGTACAAGCTTGCAGTGCGGCACGAAAGTGACACGCAATGACCTTATATAATTATCTGCTATTTTTTTAACAGCCATTTTAAAATCTAAAATGACACGTCACAGATGACGAAAACAAAAGCGAAAACAGCTGATCTAGAGGCTCACATTGTGAGACAGCAAATTGGCTATTTTAGCTATATTGGAAAATAGGGCTTAAGTGGTTTATGAGATCACGGTGGTACTTTGGCAGGTATGCGCATGTTTGTTAAAGAGAACAGTAGACTGACAGGAAATGGGGTGAGAGACGGGGAGTGACATGCGGCAAAGGCCGTCCGGAACCGGGAATCGAACCTGCGACGCCGCCAGGCATCCATGCCTATGTGCCAATGCCTAAGTGGTATGTGCCAGTAGCCCAGCGGGAGCCCTTGTGTGTGTACGTGTCTTACATCAGTAGCAGCAGTGAGGATCTTGGAGAGGATGACTCTGGCCAGGCCGTCTCTGCTGTAGTCCAGTGTTGACACGGCCAGCTTTAGCACCGCATCCTGGTTCTTCACCGAGCTCAGGTTCAGCAAGCTGCACAAAGAAGGACACGGAGAGACGCACAGCGCAAATCAAGCTACTACATAAAACAAGTTGTACAGTACTAGTACAAAACAGAGTGATCTAGCCTTTAGGACAGGGGTCTTCAACAGGGGGTCCGGGACCCCTAAATAGAGGGTCCTCAGAGTTATTACATTAGTAAAAAATCTATAAAAAACGTAACATTTCCATGCTGTAAGGGACAAGATGACCCCCGACCACTTTCATTATCACTGAATACACCTTTAACCATTTGAACCCTAGCATCGCTATTCTGAGTGGAACATTAGCCAAAAATATCAGATCTGGCGTTGTAAGCTTGTAGATCGTCTATTTTTTGGCAAAGAGGTGTGTAGAGGGAAAAGAAGTATTTGACGGTTCAATGTCTGAAAATACACAATTACTCCAACATGATGACAGTGTTGTCAAACAAGTCTAAGCTGTCTATGAAATCTATGAAAATGTTAAATCTGCAACACAATTTTACACAATATGTAGTGGGGGTCCCTGCTTCATCTCTCTCCCAGCTAAGGGGGTCCTTGGCCTGAAAACGTTGAAGACCCCTGCTTTAGGATACAGTAATGACAGGCAATGACAAAAACAGCTGGATTATTCTGCCCCTCGGTAAAATGTCTTGCTACTTTTTAAAAACGTAATGTATGGAAGACCAATATCTCTCAATAACAATCATGTATAAAATATTCTATGATCAATAATACTGATCAACTGAATGAATCCGTTGTTGTCTTCATGGCAGAATCCAATTGTTTTTTAGCTGAAGGAGGAATTGCCAGTATGTGAACTTAAACACATGCTATACAGAGGTGGCATTCACTACACTACACTTACAGTGATTATAACTACACTTTAAACAGATAAAGTATAATTAAATCAGCTGTATTGTTTTCCTGCAACTGCTTCAGTAAATAGGGCTGTCACGATTATGACAGTTTACATGACGATTAATTGTCACTCAAATAATTGCGATTAACGATTAAATTGTGTTTTTGTCGTTGACAATTACATTTCTGTTTGGCTTATAGGCTTTGAAGTTGCACATGGTAGATATGAAACTTAACCTACATATACAAATAAATTACTGACATATTTGACAACGTTATACTTAAAAAAGAACATTGATAGTGGAAATAGCCGATCTAAATGCAGCGCATTGTGAGCTTGTAGATCTGCTATTCCCACTATTTTTGAAAACATTTGAAAATATATGATCATTTTTCAACATGGAAACGACTGATGATTATGACAAAAATAATCGTGATTATGTCAAATAATTGCGATTAAGACGATTATGTAATAACTGTGACAGCCCCATCGGTAAACTAAACTCACCACTGGAACAGGCCGCATTTCTCCAGCAGCTTGACCCCGTGTGGGTGAGCGGAGAGGGTCCCCAGGAAGAGGAAGTAGTGTTGGCTGAGGGTGGTGAGCAGGCCGTTGCTCTGGAGGCAGCGCTCCGGCTTCAGCCCCGAGGACGACGACAACCACGACACCATGTCCTTCACCAGCTCCTCCAGGTAACCCTGGCCATCCTGGAGAGACAGACACACAGAGAAACACACAGACAGACAGACAGACAGACAGACAAGGATAAGAGATAAGGGGTGTGGACTGTGGACGGGTGGGTAGAGAGACAGAGCCAGATGGAGGATCGAGCGCTGTGGTATAGATCAGGGGTTCCCAAACTTTTTTGTCTCAGGGCACCCCATAAATATTTTTTTAATCCGAGGCACCCCTACATTATAAGTTTCACTCCCAGCACCTTATATTTATAGCATATCGTCGTTGTCGGCTGGAAACCTTGTATGTCCAAAACCGTTCGTTTTGTATTTTTCATCTATAAAATGTACTAAACTCTCGAAAAAAGCGGATCTACAAGCACACAACGCCTCGCGATGCGAGGCTTTGTGTGCTTGTAGATTGGCTGTTTTCACTAGTTTTGTGCGACAGTCTTGTATGATGAAGCAGGGCTTTGCTTTACCAAAAGACGTAAACATTTGAAACTTGGAGATACGAGGTTTCTGCCCGACAGAGGCGACATTTTAGTGATTATGTTGCGAGGAAAACGTTGGGATAATAGCCATTTTGGTTAGAACTGACTGAAAATAACAAGTTTCAAAATGTAAAGTTTAAAATGATACTAAATATTTTTTCAAGTGTCCAAATAAATTCCAAATATTATCAAAATTATCTCGCGGCACCCCTGGACTGCCGTCACGGCACCCCAGGGTGCCCCGTCACCCACTTTGAAAACCCCTGGTGTAGAGCACTGTTTCCCAAACAGTGGGTCGGGACCCATTTGTGGGTCACAGAAACATTCTTATGGGTCCCTTAGTTTTTGGTTTCCTACATTTTGTTTTTAATTATTATTTAAAACATTTTCAATAAACATTTCCAAAGGAGCATTTCTTTTTTCATGAATTACAAACTAAATTCTAAGATTTGTTTTCAGTAAGTTCATGAAGAAATCAAAGAAAAAGCAAAGAAATAGGGATGCACCGAATATTCGGCCACCGAAAATATTCGGACGAATATTGCCAAAAAACGCATATTCGGTTTCGGTTCGGTTCGATTTTATGGCCGAATAATTATTACCGAATAGTACCGAATACCAAATACCGAATATTACCGAATACTGAATACAGAATACTACCGAATAATATATTTTAATAATTTATTTTATTTTTTACATTGATATTTCTTTATTTTGCAATAATTCAGCTGTATGGCATGTTAATACTTTGAGACATATTGTCTTTTATTACAAATGTACTACACAATAGTAAATAATTCTACACAATAAATAAATATATGTTTTAAATAACTCAATATGGACCCTAATACTTATTGCCATAAACATGTAGCTCTACAACAGAGGCACAGCCATGACAGCAACTGAAAAAAAAAGAAAAGAAAAAAGAAAGTATATAATTAAGAATTCGGCTATTCGGTATTCGGCCAAGTGTTTCCTATATTCGGTATTCGGTTTCAGCCAAGAATTTTCCTTTCGGTACACCCCTACAAAGAAATTCCATGAATTAGAAAACAAATGTCTAAGAAGCAGTGAAAATAGCCGATCTACAAGCTCACAAGGTGGCGCGAAGCGTCGTGTTGTGAGTTTGTAGCGTCTAGCTCTCTCTTTTGGGTCACAAGCTAAAAAGTTTGGGGAACGACCGGTATAGAGTGTTGTTGACAGAAAGAACACTTTCTAAAGAAAGCTCAAAAGACCTTCAAAATCTGAACGTGTGGGCAAGTAAGGTCTGATTTATACGTGGCACGGCACGCAATCAAGGATAATAAATCAGGCACAAGAGGTGTGGTGTGTCCTCCTCTAACCCATTTAGGCCTAGAATTATTGAATGCTTTAACCAGTGAAAAATAGCAGATATACAAGCTCACAGCGCGGCACCGAGTGCCGCGCTGCAAGCTTGTAGATCTACTATTTTTGGAAAAAGTCGTGAAAATGTGTGCCAATCTTTGAATATATGTATTTTCAAAGCGAACGTTTGTAACTCAAATTTTGCTTCTGGGTGGTCCCTGGAACTAAATATTTTGAGATGAGGGTCCGTGGCCAAATAAATATCATTTTGGGGGTCCTTCACATGAAAATGTTTGAGAACCACTGACATAGTAGTCTCTCAAGAACAGACTAACTGAGCTCCATTCAAGTGAAAAGGACCTTTTCTTTGACGATGGCTGGCCAGATTGCTGACATAGAAACACAGGGTTTTTCAAAAAATCTTAGAAGGATTCAAAAGACACTAATAGAATCGGGTCAAAATTCTAATTTTCACGATTTAAAAAAAATAGCATATATATTCACGATTTAAAAAAAATAGCAGATATACAAGCTCACCGCGCGGCACTCAATAGTTAAAGCATAAAATAATGATACACATAATGTGTACCCGTTCTAGAGGGGCTAACCTCGTCGGAGTCCATCAGGAACTCGACGAACTGACATCCTGCCACGGTGAGCTGTCTGGCCTTGGGGTGGTCCAGCTCCAGCCCAGCGTACAGCTTACTGCTGGGCTTGTAAAAGTACAGCAACCTGCGCACGAACCTGCAGCGCACAAACACACACACACAAGGGAGGTTTCAGCAGCAGGACAGCAGTTACACTCATTTCTGAAGTTGTTTTCACGCTGTTTTAATGGTTGTTAAGGTGTTTTTGATTAAACGAAGGGATCTTACTTGTGCATCTGTTCGTCTTTGTTGTTCCTGAGGTTAACGTTGGGCCACTAGAAGAGACGTAAAACATTAGCAAAAATGAGCAAAATCTAAGACATTTAGACACTTTATGCGTCTTGGGACAGCCACTGTACATTCATTAATTTAAGGTATGTATACTCAAAAAGTTTCCAATTTAATTTCTTTAGTTTTTGTCTGATATTGGTTATGAACATTTTATCCCATGTTAATAAAATCTGTCTAACCCTAACCCTCGCCAAGACATAAATATGTGTCAGTATGAGGAAGAATGTTTTGTCCTGGTGAAGAGGTTACTCGGCTGAAAGAAGCGTGCAGCTTGTTATATATAGCCTTTATCCAAGGCGCTTTACAAACTAAGGAAACTAAGCAGGTCACCAACCTGCTCATAGGGAGCAATTAACCTCGCCCACCAGGCTTTCTGAGAGAAAGCCTGGTGTTCGTTCACAACAGGCTGTTTGGTTTCCGCCTAAAGCACGGAAACCACTAGAAGAAGCGGCGTCGCTTTGATTTGGTTCCCTCCGTTTGTTTCCCCAATCCCTATTAAAATGCTTGAGTAGCCTAGTGTAGTCTTGCCAGTCGCTAACAGTTGGACTAAAAGATGCATATACCAAACACATTTTTCAAAAGCAAAACTACTCCGCATCAAGGAGTTTATTAGGTAGGCCCTAAAAGTATGTCCTTGAGTGCAGGGGAATTATTTTGGGTTAAAACTGAATCTGGTTTGATAGTTCCGGCAAATTGTAGTCCTTTGAGTACTACAACATGACGTAAAGTGGTTTCCTCTCCCGACCGGATCAAACCTCGAAAAGTGAAGTGATCCCAGACTAGGGAGCAATTAATGACAGCAGTGTCTTGCTCAAGGACACTTCGACACTACAGTAACTCTGGGGGAGCCCGGGATTGAACTGGGAACCTACCTGCTGCCAAGCGGTTGCTCTACCCCCTGAGCCACTACCGCCCCATGTGTTGGAGTGCATTATTAAAACAGAGTATGTTTTTTAACCATTAAATATACTTTGTGGACCAGTACCCCCATGGGTCCCCCCTTTTTTTCTTCTACACCAAATCTTTTAGTCAAAAATAGATACAGCTGAGGTCCATACTGCCCTACAAAGTCAGAGTGCAGTAACTACGTTTTCGGATACACCGACTTATTTGTGTCGCCCAAAAGTCATATTAGCCTTCATGATATTGGGGGTTGAACAATTAGCTCAAGAACAGATATACTATTAGTGTAATATCACTTTTATGCCTTTATCTCATTTGGCTGATCAGCTGTAACATTTTAAACCAATTTTTTAGTGAAATTCTTGTACGTAGTTACTGCAATCTGCCTTTGTAGGGCAGCATAGATTTTCACTTAATGTCTGCCAATGTTTGCCTATTATGAATTGGGACACTTGGGTTCATGTGGTTAGTTGTCACTTTTGTATCAGTTTGAAGAGTTGTTGTCAGGTGAGGCAGTGGCAACAATCCTCTTTACCTTGAGGATGGTGGCGATCAGAAGCCAGTTCCATTCTAGGTTCTGCTTGTGGTTGAGAATGTGACTGTCTCTCAGGTTCATCATCAGTGCTTCCTCAGTGTCCTATCCAACACAAGCGCACACGCACACGCACACGCACACACACACACACACACACACACACACACACACACACACACACACAAGCTCAATTACCTGCATTTACATACAACATCCTGACTTGTGTTTAAGGCAGTGTTTCTCAACCACTGTGCCTGGGGACCTTTGGTGTGCCCCTGAGGAGGGTCAAGTGTGCCCCTTGAAACTGCTTGAAAGCCAGTATTGTATTTATCATTTTAAAAATGATTTAATCTAGTGAAAACAGACGATCTACAAGCACACAGTGCCTCGCGGTGCGAGTCGTTGTGTGCTTGTAGTTCTGCTGTTTTCACTACTGTTGTGAGACAGCCTTGTATGATGAAGCAGAAACGTACACATTTGAAACTTGGAGATACAAGGTTTCTTCCCGACAGTGACGATATTTACACCCCCGTATTATGTTGGTGTGCCCATGGATTCTTGGGACATGAAAAGTGTGCCCATGCAGAAAAAAGGTTGAGAAACACTGGTTTAAGGTATAGACCTCAAGAACACCAACACTTGTTGTAGTTTCTGGAACGTGAACACTGACGCATCATGTTTACGGCGTACCTTAATGACATAGATGTCCCTGTGCGAGCGCGAGTGTGATTCTCTGCGGCCGTGCACCGACGCGGACTTGCGGACGATGTGGTCCAGGTAGAGGCTGTGTGGCTTCAGCCCTCGTCTCTTCTTCTCGTGAAAGCGCTTCAGATGGTTGACCGCCGCGCTCGCCCGACTGGAAGAAACACACAACAATAAACATGGGGGATGTTTGTGTATATGCTCAAGTGCGTGTGTGAAACGTGTGTGTACTCGTTCACAGTTTGTGTGTATAGAAGAAGCCCCGGATGAACATTGAGTCTTTTTGATGTGGAAAACTCTCACTCATGCGGATATATTTTTTGGGTCGAGAAGAATGCAATTCATCATCTCTTTAGGGGCGGGTAAGGACATTTTTTATAAGAGGGGCGCATTTGGATGGAAAGCATTTAATCGTTACATTAGTACACATCAGAGTCCTCAACACCAATGATGTTTCTGTGTACCGGCAGCGACCGCGTATTTCCCGGTGAACCTGTGCGCAAAGGTGGGGGCCGATGGGCAAGGAGGGTTGCGAGCTTATGAGAAACAACTAAAACAAGACCTTAAAACATGGCGAAAACAGTTGCGTGCATTAGCGCAAGATTAGATGAGGATAAAGGAAATCATTAAATGGAAAACATTAAATTAACTTCTGAAAAGGCTTCTAAGCCGACACACTATATAGCCTACTAAAAACTAGTGAACCGCGATCTTGCCACACGTGAATAATTGTGGTTGTAAACAATAACACAGACAATATAAATCCTATAGTTGTGGGAAGAAAAGGATATCATCATGGCCCCAAATAACTTAAAATATCTTGCAATTGGCGACGAGTCTCTTACTAAATCGGCAAGAGTGCCTCTCATTCTCAATACATAAAGGCTATAAGCAATATAACCTTAGCCTAGTAAACTGACTCCTCCCATCGCATTCGAATGAAGGCAGGAAGAGAGACTGGTTTACGAGGCTAATATAACCTCTCCATCATCGGCAATAGTCAGTGGTGCGTGTTCCCCACACTCCCAAGCCCCCACCGTTGCGCTCAGGTTCACCGGGAAATACTCGTCACGTACCGGTAAGTTAGGTTAGTTTAGTTTATACCTTTATACATTCAACCGACCTGCTGGCAAGCTAAAAAATAGGTTACAATAGCACTGTGCCAAAGACATCACGTTTACCCAAATTCGACGCTACAGTCTATCCATCTTGAATTGCATTACGTAATAAGCAATATAACAATGACTGTGACTGAGTGTGACACAGGGGCAGTCATTTCGGAAGCCACTACTTTAGACCACAGCTGAAATTACTTTTTTTTTTTTTTTTCACTAAAATGTGATAAAGCCACAAAAGCATTTCATAAATATCAGGCTACATTTCACTTAAACGCCAGAGCTTAACTGCATGTAAATAAGACTTTTTTTAATTAATGTGAGAGATCATGCAGGTCATTGCAGGTTAGAAATGTATTTAGAACTTGAATATCTCAAAAGTAGTATTTCAGCATGGCATCATTCTATAAGCCATATCTTCAAAACTGTTGGGTCAATCTCCACAACCAATATATCATTTTGTAGCTATGATTCCCAGCTTTCAAATGAAATGGAAAAAATGAAAATGAAAAAGAATTCAATGACTAGCCGTCAGCCGTGCTGGGACATAACAATGTGATTAACATTATGTTTGTTTACAAACCGAGTCGTGCACAGGACTTCAATGCTAAGCAACATCATGTATGGCTGCACAGTGGAGTTGTTCTGTAGGAGACTCGACAGTGTGTTTGTAGTACAACACATGCGGCAGCTTGTTGCTGCTATAGTTCTACAATTGAAAACCATGCAAAAACAATCAGAGAATTACTCCGTCCGAGCCGACCTGGAGATCAGTTTTCACTGTCACAACTCAACGCTTGTTGATTACAAACCGTTGCATATCCAAACATTTGAATGGAAACATCATCTGCTGTTATGTGTTGAAAAACTGGGCTCAAATAGCAAACATTATGGATTTGAAGATGGCAAAATAGGTGAGCTGAAAGTGAAACCTTTTTTAGATGATCCGGTCAAGCTGGATCACCGCTTTGGATTCAAACACCCCCCCAAGACTCTGCAGTTGGACCTGCACCACCTGAGCGCCCTATATTTGCCATTATCACGACCAATTATGTTGTAAACAAATGTAATATAATGCTGTGCCGGAATTCAAATGTTTTATGGGGAAACACACACGCGTCTCCTTGGCCCTTCAGAGTTTCTCTGAGTGTGTTGAGAGCAGGTGCACTCACAGTCTCTTCTCCTGGGCGATGTCGAAGGAGGCTGCCATGTTGATGAGGGTAGGGAGGCAGTGCAGGTGATGGCTGTGGGAATGAGGAAGGATGGTGTTGGCCTAAACAAGACAAAGGAGGGTAGAGGGACAGACAAGCAAACAGACATCATTAACTTGTACTTACAGTACATTCAGGCCTTCGAGCTGGTGTTCTTATTAGAGGCAACTTAAGCCATTTATTTTATGCTTTAACTATTGAAAAACTGCAGATTTACAAGCTCGCTGAGTGCCGTGCTGCGAGCTTGTAGATCTGCTATTTTTTTTAAATTGTGAAAATTTGAATTTTTGTCTTTTGAATCCTTCTAAAAGTTTTTTGAAAAAAAATATGTTTCTATGTCAGTGGTTCTCAACCTTTTTCATGTGAAGGACCCCCAAAATTATATGTATTTGGCCACGGACCCCCATCTCAAAATATTTAGTTCCAGGGACCACCCAGAAGCAAAATTTGAGTTAAAAAACGTTCGCTTTAAAAATACATATATTCAAAGATTTGCACACATTTTCACGACTTTTTCAAAAATAGAAGATCTACAAGCTCGCAGCGCTGCACTCGGTGCCGCGCTGTGAGCTTGTATATCTTCTATTTTTCAATAGTTAAAGCATTCAATAAGTCTAGGCCTAAATGGGTTAAAGTAAGTGTGATAGTAGAATTTCTCTTTTCAAAAGTGAAATGATCAAACGTGTCACAGATACTGTATATACATTACCATGTGTAGTAGCTCTCCCAAGAGGATAGTGGCTCGCACAGCAAGCTGGTCATCACTGCTGGTCACCACCTCTACAAGACCCTGCCATGACCAAAGAAAACATGCAGTTGTGAAATTGTCACATTTGATTTATAAGTAACATAACCATCACACGCAAATTAATGCTGTGTGAAAATATAAGACAGATAAAATAAACCATTAGAGGAGGCCAACAGACATTTCTTTTGAAACTCTAGCACATGCACACAAAAGCGGAACATGACAGTATTATTGTCCATTTGTGTAATCAGACTAAATTGCCATTTCGTGCATAAATATTAGCATTTCACATTTACGGTTGTGCTCAAAATTATTCAACCCCCCCCCCCCCCCCCCCTGCAAATCTGGTTTATTGGATACATTCACAAACTGACAACTGAATGAAATAAATAAATCATACAAGAACAATGTAAGTAGTTCAAAAGTAACATTTGTTGTGTTTTTTTCCAAATTCAATGCTAAACGACACTTTTCAACGCCCCTTTCACTTTCAATTATTCAACTCTTAATTATACCTGAAAACATCTGTAATCAACTGCAATGGACTAATCAAGGGCTTAAATAGTTGCATCAGATGTGCAATCTGGCCGAACTAGAATTTTGTTGACTTGTTGACTGTGATTAGAGCAGTTAGAAACATGGCTAAGTTTAAGGAATGGTCAGAAAAGTAAAGTTCAAAGAAGAGATTATTGCTTTGTACAAAAAAAGGAAAAGGATATAAAACAATTTCAAAGACACTGAATGTTCCAAAAAGTACAGTTTTGAGCATAGTTCACAAGTTCTAAGTCAAAGGAACAGTGGTTACACTAAGGAACACATTTGTCAGAGGGGGTTGAATGATTCCGAGGACAACTGTAAGTCATATCAACATATTGATCTCCTCACCTCTAACAGTCCACTGGTGATGAAAGCAGACAGGACCAGAGCCAGGTAGTTGTCCATCAGATCAGGTCTGAATGGAAATAACACTGAGATTAATACATTTATAAAGTTCATATCTTTGTTGTCGGGCAGAAACCGCCCATCTCCATATTTTAACTTTACTTTTTGAGCGGTGGTCACACCGTCTCCATAGCATGGCCGTGTGTGTAGGTATGTTTGTGGGTGGGTCTGTCTGTATGTAGCCTGTGGTGTAGCCTGTGGTGTAGTACCTTTTATGACCACACATGTTAAGGGAGGGGCACTGTTTTCAGGCCAGGCCAGGCCAGGCACACACACACATGCACACACACACACACACACACAGGGGGGAAGGGGGGGGGGGTTGGTGGGTAAACCACCGCTCAGTTCACACAGGTGTGATTTCTTTTTTAACACCCTACTACTTCATCATGCTACAGTGTCACGCTAAAGTATTAAAAGTAGCAGATCTGCAAGCTCAACACGCGGTGCAAACAACGGGCACATTTCGAGCTTGTAGAAATTAACAATTTTGGAGATATGAGGTTTCCGGATCCACCTGATAGAGACTATTTTTTACAATGTGGTTGTAAAAAAAAAAAGAAGGAAAAAAAAAAACATTTACCCTGTCGGTTCATTTCAGGAGTTCCATAAAGAACCTTTTCAGAGGCTACATGAAGAGAGCTATAGAACATATATTTTGTTTCATACCGCTTAAATGTTTTGGCCAAGGCAAAGAATAAAAAAAAAAATGTTAAAGAACATTGTTTTCAAGGACAGCAGAAATAGCTACAACTCACAATGTATTGCATTTGCTGAACTAAAGTACTCCCTTTCTCCACTGTCACCGTCAAAAAAATAAAGGCTTAAAAATGCCCCTGTGATAAGAGTGCATTTCCTATTCCACCACATGTTGTACTTTTACAGCAGGGGTTCCCAAACCTTTTTGTCTCAGGGCACCCCATAAATATTGTTTTGATCCGAGGCACCCCTACATTATAATTTTCACTCCCAGCACCTTATATTTATAGCATATCGTCGTTGTCGGGTGGAAACCTTGTATGTCCAAAACCGTTCGTTTTGTATTCATCATCTATAAAATGTACTAAACTAGTGAAAACAGCAGATCTACAAGCACACAACGCCTCGCATTTCAATAGTTTTGTGCGACAGTCTTGTATGATGAAGCAGGGCTTTGCTTTACCAAAAGACGTACACATTTGAAACTTGGAGATACGAGGTTTCTGCCCGACAGTGACAATATTTTAGTGATTATGTTGTGAGGAAAACGTTGAGATAATAGCCATTTTGGTTAAAACTGACTGAAAATAACTTTGTACTTCAAGTTTAAAATGATACTAAATATTTTTTCAAGTGTCCAAATAAATTCCAAATATTATAAAATTATCTCGCGGTACCCCTGGACTGCCGTCACGGCACCCCAGGGTGCCCCGTCACCCACTTTGAAAACCCCTGTTTTACAGTATGTCTCACCTGGACCGGGCCCGATGGGGCAGGATGACTTTGGCCTCAGCAGCAACAAACCCATCAGAAAGCCTCCAACTGTCCTGAAACCTGCTGGGGTCTGAAAGGAGACAACACAGCCAAGTTAATCATTATTAGCATTTAGAAATAGAAAATAGCATTAGACATAGAAACATAGACAAAAGACACTTATAGAATCGGGTCAAAATTCAAATTTTCAGGATTTTTCAAAAATAGCAGATCTACAAGCTTGCAGCGCGGCACTCAGTGCCGCGCTGTGAGCTTGTATGTCTGTTATTGTTCAATAGTTAAAGCATAAAATAATGATACACTAAATGGGTTAATTAGTCACAATGAGTAACAACACAAGTACAGCAGTTAGCAGTAGTTAGATTTAAAATGCAGCACAGCAACGGTACAGTTACACATCCTGACCAAAAGGAACATCCATATAAGGCCTTTTACAGTCTTGTTTACGTTGTAAGTCCTTGGCACTCGATGGCAACAGTAACAAACCAATATTCGTTGCATTTAATAAAAAATAAAATACAATATTGTTTACAAGTTTTTGTTGGTATTCCAAAGCAATTGAACAAGTGAAGTTAATGACATTCAGAAGAGAAAGGACCAATTTAACTAAAAAGAAATGACCAGAAAAGAAGGTGGGGAAAAAAATAGGAAAATGGAAGAGTCTTTTTTTTCTTCTTACCAACACTGAGAAGTGCTTCTGTGAAGTCTTGAGTTACAATGGGCAGAGGAAGTCTGAATATCTCATATAACACCTCCAATAAGCTTTTCTGCAGGGCAAGATACATTATAGGAATCAGATAACGTATCAGACAGACGGTGTACGTTACATATCGTGGCATTCAAAAAAATCCAAATCCTGGATTCTGGTTTTGATTGAATGATTAATTGATTGTTAAGATTGATTGATTGATTGACATCTTTATAAATTGTGATCGCTGATGGGTATGGGTGTGTGTGTGTGTGTGTGTGTGTGTGTGTGTGTGTGTGTGTGTGTGTGTGTGTGTGTGTGTGTGTGTGTGTGTGTGCGCGCGTTTTGATGATGTTGTTTGTTGCTGAAGGAATTGGGTGCATGGAATACAATTGTATCGAATTTAAACTATTGGCAGGTGCCACGAGAGCTACTGTAGTTCCTCCTTGCTAAATCATCATCTTTACAAGCAGACTTTGGGAAAGGTCTTGTCTGAACAACTAATACAGGGTTACCACACATCTTTACCAATTAATTTCCAAAACCATTCCAAAACTCTTCCAGAATATTTAACCCGATTTCCAGGACTATATAACAATAGTTCAGCTCAATAACGAGTCGCTTACTCCAATGACCAAAGACAGGTAGTGTATGCCAGTGGTTCTCAACCTTTTCAGGCCGTGACCCCCGAAATAATCATATTTGAACTGGGGAGCCCGGCACCCTGACGAGCACTAAGAGTTGAGGAATTTTGTATATGTTCTATTGTGAAAATAGCCGATCTACATGCTCACAACGCCTCGCGTTGCGAGGCGTTGTGAGCATGTAGATCGGCTATTTTCACAATTTCTGCCTCTAATATTTGATAATTTGGTCAATGTTTAATTTGTCATTTCAGAGGTATTAACAAAATCAATAACCAAAGACAATGCATAGCTATTTTTTCCTAGGACCTTCCAGGACCCTTGATCAATTCCAAAACCTTTCCAGTACTGGAAAAATGTTTTTCTAATTTCAAAATATTTCCAGGAATTTCATGACAGTGGGAACCCTGTTTTAAACAATCATATATCCACCCCAACAGCCAGATTTGGTGCTATGCAGACGTGTCAATACTCACCCTAACTTCCATATTTGGTATGCAGAGTAAGCCAATTAAAGATTGGATTCCAGAATTCCCAGCCTTGCATAGGTTGATAATTCCTGCATCAAGAAGACAGAGGTTCATAAACCAGCAGTTCAACAGAACATGAAACAAAAAATGAACACCAAGTCTGTCTTCTACAATTGTGACTTTCAAATCGTTCATGTTGTGTACAATGGGTCCAATATATAACCAGTGGGATCTTCATGGGAATCACATGGGGGGGGCCTGGATCCTTACCAGACCAAGAACGGAAGGCTGCTACTATAGCCATTCTACTGGACAAGAAACGGGCCTCTCTGTCTTCCCTGAGAACACACACACACACACACACACACACACACACACACACACACACACACACACACACACACACACACACACACACACACACACACACACACACACACACACACACACACACACACACACACACACACACACACACACACACACACACACACACACACACACACACACACACACACACACACACACACACACACACACACATGAACCCATTAACGCAACAGCACAGAAAGAAACCCAGCCATACACGTAACATAAACACTATACAAACTCCCCCGGCTTGTTCAACACATAATATTACCAATAGTGGAACAGAGAAAACAGTAAACACATGGCCTTTTCAGAACACTAAACTCTATTTGTTTATACTGCAACACACACACACACTCACTTGAGCTGCCCTTCAGCCGTATCTGCATTGTGGCGGTAGTGAAAGTCTGTGAAAGGTGCGAGGATTTGCTGGGGAAGGCAGAACAAAGCAGTGTTAATAGAATAAAGATTATGGCAAAGAGTGTTTGTCGACTACCTTTTTCACTGACGTTTTGTCCGTGAAAAAAGGAAGTAGATAAAAACGAAATAAAAACTAAGCTATGATGACTAAAACTGAGACTATATTGTTGATTTCGTCAACAAATAAAAACTAGACCAAAATGTTAGAGAGGGACTAGTGGAGAAGAGATCCAGTAGAACTAAAAGACAATTTTATGTTTGGTTGTGCTCGGGTGTTGCGCTATGAAAATAGCCGATCTACAATCTCTAAACAAAATCAAAAAGCCTGGCGTTGCTCATACTAATTCCTCACTGCATATCGGATATTAGTCTGGACTCGCGAGCAGAATTTTCATTTCCAAGGGGTGGGTTAAAACAATGGCTCTGGTCACGATTGGTTAGACCAGACCAATGCTGGGGCCCTGATTGGTCCCCCAAATCTTTGGGAGAGGAAATGGATTCACATTGAGCGGGGCCAGCCCATATTCGTTTTTTTGCCCAGGCTGATTGGTCTGGTTCCAGGCTACTGTCAACCTACTGTATACCTATCAATAAAGGCAGAAAAAGTCCCCAAAAGATAACAAAAAAAAAAAAAGAAATACATACAACATCGTTACAATGTTATGAAACCAAAACCAAATAATTTTACACTTTGTCACGAGGTGTGTTAATTGTATCTTTTTTGTACATCTTCTTAACTCAACTCCCTAATCAGAAGTCCCAAGACAACAAAAGAAATATTTCACAAAAACAAGCAAAACAAAACAAAAACAAGCTTTAACACGATTGACCCTGCTATAGATATTACATGACATCCCAGAGTGTCTGTTATTATGATTGCCAAGTACATGAGGTGCCACTGTTCTTCCAGGTATCCGTTTACACACAGGATGTGTCGGAGGAAGACAGAAAGAGAGAGGGGGGGGGGGGCAGAGGGAGGGAAAGAGAGAGAGAGAGAGAGAGAGAGAGAGAGAGAGAGAGAGAGAGAGAGAGAGAGAGAGAGAGAGAGAGAGAGAGAGAGAGAGAGAGAGAGAGAGAGAGAGAGAGAGAGAGAGAGAGAGAGGGGCGAGAGGCTTTAGAAGACTGATGTAACTGATCGCTGTAATCTCCATGGAAAGAGACAGGGAACCTACGGCTGCTAATCCAGAATGGAATGACTTCCCAGCCCCACTGGTTTAATTGTGAACTGTAGCTTCCTCTGAAATCTGAAATGTGTGTGTGTGTGTGTGTGTGTGTGTGTGTGTGTGTGTGTGTGTGTGTGTGTGTGTGTGTGTGTGTGTGTGTGTGTGTGTGTGCGTGTGTGTGCGTGTGTGTGTGTGTGGCTGTCACAATTATTACATAATCGTCTATCGCAATTATTTGAGGTAATTGCAACTATTTTGCATAATCGTCATAATCGTTTCCATGTTGAAAATGTTTCATATATTTTCAAACATTTTCAAAAACAGCTAGTGGAAATAGCCAATCTACAACCTCACAACGCATCAATGTTCTTTTTTAAGTATAAAGTTATATTTAGGTTACGTATCATATGCTGACATGTGCAACTTCATAGCCTACAAGCCAAACAGAAATGTAATTGTCAACGACAAATCGCAAATCGTTAATCGCAATTATTTGAGTGACAATTAATCGTCATGTAAATGTCATGATCGTGACAGCCCTATGTGTGTGTGTGTGTGTGTGTGGGGGGGGGGGTTACCTCTAGTTCGACGTCGGCGCGCACATACTGGCGGGTGCGTGGGTGGTTGAGGAGATGGAGGATGGTGGTGATCAGAGCCTCGTTGATGCGGCTCAGCTGACAGTCGATGACGCTCTTCAGGATGGTGCTGAGGCCGCCCCGCTTGGCCACCACCTCGGGGTTCTTCAGAGCTGCAGCACACCATGGAGGCAAGCAGGAATTGAAAGGGTTATACACCATAGACCAGGGGTCTTCAACGTTTTCAGGCCAAGGACCCCAGAGAGATGAAGCAGGGACCCCCACAACCTGTTCATAGATTCCACATAGTTTCATTGTTTGACAGCACAATCATCAGTGTATTTTGTATTTTCAGATACAACTGTCAATACTTAACCAGTAAGACTCCCTAATCGAGAGATAAGCGACCGTCAGGTCGCATACACAAACGTTAGAAGGCAATGGTAGCCAATCAGGAGGGAATATGGGAAATGGGAGAGATCCGTGTTGATGACATGACTTTAGAGATACTGTGTACAGCTTTGTGTGATTTTAGGGCAAAATCTGTGGGAGCAGTGTCCAAAATGTGTGTTGCCTCATGGTGGCGTTAGAAGAGGGCCATGTGAGAAATGAGTGGCGGAGATATGAGTAGGGCAAAAGTGTGACTTGTGACTGACAGACTGACAGCCGGTGGAGGTTTTGATAGCAACTGCGACCTGACGGTCGCAATAAACTTGACCTTTCACTCTGTACTTAGTCTGCTCTTTTTCCCCTCTACAGCACAGATCTTTGCCAAAAATAGAGACGATCTACAAGCTCACAACGTTGTGATTAATAAATGACCCCTGAACCCCCCCCCCCCCTCCCTCCCCCCTCCCTCATACATTTTTTACCCTCACATAGCTGGAAATGCACTTTTTAGGGTTAGGACTAGTAATAAGTGCTGGAAATGCAGTGCTAGTTGTCCTGATGGTGGCATTTCTTTACCTGCGTCTTGTCTGTCTTTCAATGCACTGCCGTGAGGCCAATGACTAATTTCCAACACGTGTCACACAATAAAAGCTTCCATTTCATCCGCATCCCCAGTGGGACAGACAGACCCGCTCATACTCACCTAGCTCACAGACGATGGCGATGGCAGCGCGTACCATGCGGTCTCTCTCCTGCAGGCCGTCAGTTCCCACGGCGATGAGGGAGTTGGCGATGGACGTGGGGAACAGCATCGCATTGACTGTGATAATCTACAGCGAGAGAGGAGACACGAGGATGGTATAAGTGAATCTCGTTAACCGATTCAGAAAAAGTACACATTATTGTGTATTATTATTATTTTATGCTTTAACTATTAAAAAATAACAGATATACAAGCTCACAGCGCGGCACTGAGTGCCGCGCTGCAAGCTTGTAGATCTGCTATTTTTGAATCCTTCTAAGTTTTTTTTAAAACCTATGTTTCTATGTCAGTGGTTCTCAAACTTTTTCATGTGAAGGACCCCCAAAATGATGTGTATTTGGCCTCGGGCCCCCCATCTCAAAATATTTAGTTCCAGGGACCCCCCACAGAAGCAAATGTTACAAATGTTCGCTTTAAAATACATATATTCAAGATTTGCTCGTGTTTTCACGACTTTTCAAAAATAGCAGATCTACAAGCTCGCAGCGCTGCACTCGGTGCCGCGCTGTGAGATTGTATATCTGCTATTTTTCAATAGTTAAAGCATTCAATAATTCTAGGCCTAAATGGGTTTAACAATCATTTTCAATGCAAAGAGGTGATTTAACTTCATTATAACGTTCACACACACACACACACAGGCAAGCGTGTCAACAATATCGTTAAAATATGATGTGATGAAATGGGAGGAAACAATCTTTGCATAATATAGTTTATAGGAAAATGGAACGCACAGTAACTTTATACAGTCAGTGTATCACAGCCTGCATGGCCTGCGGACGTTCCCTGAAACCAGAGCCTGCCTGCCTCTTTGCGTGAAAGTGTGTGTGTGTGAGAGACTGAAGAAAGTTTACAGTAAACTACAGGAGGAGCTATAAATACTCCAGCCCGCGGACGTGTGCACGCACACACACACACACTGGCACCAGCGCACTGCACTGGTGGTGGCACTACATGGGCACCAGGCGGAACAGCAAGGGGCAACCTCCTCCAGAAATGTTCTAATGTCTTTTCAAATCAATCACACCACCACCAGTCCCAACCTCACACCCCCACACATCAATACTGCTGCTCGGAGAATGTTTTCAGTTATGATACAGGCATAGCAATATACCTATGGTACTATAATTCACTGAATCTGTGTGTGTGTGTGTGTGTGTGTGTGTGTGTGTGTGTGTGTGTGTGTGTGTGTGTGTGTGTGTGCACGCGTGTGCATGTGTTGTCCGTCTCCGTGCCACACAGACGGACTGGCATAACTCGGACAGCGTCTGAACCGTTCGGTCTCAAACTTGGCGCGACCAACGGTTTTCCGAGAACAAAAAAAAAAAAAAAAAGGATCACGAATATCCCATCCAAGGAGGTGGACATTTTCTGTGTGTTCGGGAGATTGTGTGCATTGGCTTCCCTGATAGGCCAACCTGCACCGTCGGCTTCACGGATTGGCGGATCATCACATCAGGTTTGCACCGCTAAGCCATTCTAAGTCCCTATTATAAGGGACTTAGAACGCTGCTATGTGGTACATTGTGTACACAGCAGTATAAATGGACGGACATGCATGGCCTGAAATAGGCCTCCTAGTAGTAATAATACAAAATAATAATAATTGTAGTAGTAGTAAATAATGAAGTGTCAAAATAAGAATAGGATGAGATATCTTGCTTAAAGCTATACTGTTTAAGTTGCTCAACTAGTGGTCTGTTGCAGTATAACAAACCGCGGTCGCGTCTGCTTTTTTCGGCCGTTTTCGTCGCGGACCGGGCCTTCAGACCACTGCGTCCGCCTCGCCTCGCCGAGACGCATCTATAGCAGGGGTCTCGTGTCCTTCTACGAGCAGCGGTTGGGAGTTACATGCTAGACTTCTAGACCAGTGTAAACAAAGCTGTTGAAGCAAGCTATTTCCTGAAAAGACGCAAGATGCACTGTAATTGGCCGGTAGTGTATCATGTGTGTATGATCTGCGATGTGATTGGCCAACGTATACACAATGTATACAGATGATGCAGATTACGTCATTTTGCAGCGAAATTCTACCCCCCTCACGGCTCATAGAAAACATATAAAGAGAAGGCTCAGAAGCTGAAAATAACGGAGTGGGTGTTCTAAAACTTTAGTGATTTAACAGTTAGGACAATTTTAAGATTTGTTTT
>NC_137832.1:60810871-60835084 GCF_963921795.1 Nannobrachium achirus | reverse complement strand
CTTAATATTGAGAAAATAGAAGTGTCGAGTTAAAGGGGTATTTCACTTTCAAAAAAACTTTTGGTAATTTTATCATCTAATCAGGCTTTTATGAACACCCTGAACAGTTTTTAATTAGCTTGATTGAATATTTAGATATTTGATGTAAATGTTACCAGGGCCTCTCCCCACACACACCCATTGTAACTTCAAACTTAATTTTAACCATGATAGATTCATTAAAAACACACATTATTTTCAGGCAGGCCGTGTTTTTTCGATAACATTCTTCATTTATTTTTAATAATTATTTTTTTGTATTTCATTTTTTTTCATTTTTCCAAATAATTATTAAAAATAAATGAAATTTTTTTGTATTTCATTTTTTTCATTTTTCCAAATAATTATTAAAAATAAATGAAAAAAGTTATCGAAAAAACACGGCCTGCTCACGTATTAGGACGGTAAAATGAGTCTCCAGAAAAAAATAATGGGTGTTTTTAATGAATTTATCATGGTTAAAATGGAGTTTGAAGTTACAATGGGTGTGTATGTGGAGAGAGGCCCTACCACTGCTCCCTGTTGAAAGTGGAATATCCCTTTAACTGTGGTGAAAAATATGGGCGAGATGAACGAGGAGTTCAATGGACATAAAAATCTTCTGGAAATGTGCCGAGAGAGTGGTGTCGAGAGCTTTGAGTGGAGAAAGAAAGACAGCATGTTATATGACTGCAGCAGTGGGGCAGTGTGGGGTGCAGTGTGGGGTGCAGTGTGGGGTGCAGTGTGGGGTGCGGCTTGTTGCTAGCTGCAAGTTGAGCACTTCGGTGCAGCAATGAAACACCTGTGATTAATTGGGCTGATCGACTGGTGTTCTTTACAAGGCAGTCGATAAGCCATCTATCTCTGTGCTTTACACTTGCAGTGCCACGTTGATGGAAAAAAACGGATTTGATGTAAAAGACTCTAGTACTGAAGAGTGAAAAGCATGCTGCACAATGCTGATTATGGAGCCTGAGCGTCTTCTCTGGTCTCTAAGGCCATGGCTACACGGAGCTGGATATTTCTGAAGCATTTTTTTGTGCTGTTGGGGCTTGCAGCCACATGAAGCTGGATATTTTGACCGCGAAGCTGGATATTTTTTAAACCGGATAAATAAGTGGAGAGATTGAAAAATATCCGATTCACTGGATCCGTGTAGACAGGGAACCCGGATATTTCTGAAGACTTTACTGTATTGTGTGCTTGTTAGACCTAGATATCTTTGTCGTGTGGACCTAGATATTTTTCTATGTGGATATCTGAAAAACCGGGATATATGAAAAATCCAGCTCCGTGTAGCCATGGCCTAAGACTACGTTAAATGCACTGCATGGTTTCAACCACACAAACTGTCTCAAGACATTCCACCCAATCTTACTATTCCATCTTACTTATTATTCAACGTACCTTTCGGACCAGTCTCAGAGCCTGGGTCCTCTCTCCCTCATTGCTCTGTTGGATGTCAATGCACCTGAATAACACAAAGACAGCAATCAGTAACAACTATTACATTCACTAGTCGTTTTATTATTATATATTATATAAATGACAGCAATATGACAGTGGCACTTCATGACAGTGGTATAGAAAGTATAAACACAGTGAGGTTTGAATCCATTCGAAACCTTTTTCACTGCAACGGAGTGCACTTCTCTTACATCGCGCTTCATCTCGCCAATCTATCCTACAAACAGCTGCTTTGATCTCATTGACAGTGAATGGCAGCAAACAATTGCGCTGGTCAGTCAAAATGAAAAGAATAACCTTCGGTTGGCGACAGCTCACCTCGATTCGTTAATTATAGTGATAGATTCTCGTTACACGGCTGTTAACCCATTCAGGCCGGGAACACATTTTGCTGTTTGGGAGGGGCTTACAGTACATGTACAGTATGTAGCAAAATATTTGTTTTGTAGGCTAATTTCTGATTTAGCCCTATTCTATAGGTTAGGCCTAAATGGGTTTTAACAGAGTCAGGGCAGAAGCAGATGCATTCTAGTTTGCAGGCTTTGAATAGTATAATTTCAAGTGCGCTTGGCACAAAATAGCTGATTGATGGGTTACCTGGGCCAAAGGGTAAGGGTGTGTTCCAAATGCCCCGTTTGTGTCGCTGTTTGATTCCCGAAAAAAGCCTTATTGCTGTCAACCCCCTGCAAAAATATATTTACTATTTTGTGAGCATTTGACATTTTAAACCAGCCCTAGATAAGACAATACTTACCAACTTACTGGTGCTGTACGCCCTGACCGGCTGAGTAACTACTAATCCTGTCAGTATACACCGCTACCCGTGTCTTACCACGTGTAGCCAGGTGGAGCTGTACTGACTAGACCTTTTTATGGGTAAAAAATGGATCCGAATCCCAAAGGACCCGTTAACTTGCTGCGTTGCACCAAGCGCAGCTCGACCTTTTCCACCTTAATTTGCACAGCACTGACAGCAGTAATCTGATCCTAGGTCAGCCTAATCCTCACCAAATAACACAGCATTTCATGTGTTTCTCTCCACATCCTTACACATAATAACTATTAAGACGCCTCAGAGCGTCAAGCGACCTCGTCCTTAAAGGGATTTGTTCCCCTGACATCACAGGGATCTCCATATCTCCATATATGGGCATAAAAGGGATTTGTTCCCCTGGCATCACAGGGATCTCTCTAACAGGGCATTATTAATATTGATGAGATCAGGGAACTCCATATATGGGCATAAAAGGGATTCTGTTAGTGTGACATCACAGTGAAGCCAGAGTGTGATGTCAGAGCATCCTTTGAGACCACCCGTGGGCGGATCGTCACAGCGAATAATATTCTATGATTTCTCAAAGGCACGTGAAAACACTGGCAAGGGCAACTACAGAAGATGTTTTAAATCTGGCAGTTGAATAAAACATATTTTAGTATATTCAGGTTATTTATCATATCTGCACCTGTGCAACTTCAAAGCCTAAAAGCCAAACAGAAAGGTCATCTTTATTTAAAAACGCAACTATTTGTATGACAATGGGGTATATGCATATACGCCATTTTGTTCTACTTCTGGGTGTCTTTCGACTTCCTTCACAGGTGTTACTGATGATACTAATTAAGGCTCCGTTTGATTTATTGTACAGTGGTTCTTTAATTTCAAGGACCGCCATAAACTCTGTACAAATGGAATCAACAAATGGAAGCATATGGACCCTTGCAGGTCCATTTGCACACTCTCAGAGTTACACACCTGTATGGGGACATTTGGAACCCACTCAAGGACACTTTGAGACCCACTGGTGTAACAGAGTGTTTCCAGTGAGCCAACATACACAATATCAGCACCCTGACTCTGTTTGACCAGAACGGAACAGAGCTTTATTAGTATCATCAGAAACACCTGTGAAGGAAGTCGAAAGACACCCGGAAGTAGAACAAAATGGCGTATATGCATATACCCTATTAACGGTCAACTTAAATGTTGTAAGGCTAGGGCTCCACCAAAAGCACCCTTCATTGATTAAAACGGGAGCGTTCCCAGCGTTGACGTTGATGCGACGCTCGACGCGCCCGGTGGAGCCGGGGGGTAATGGTGACAGCCCTGGGTGTGGTCAGAGCATACAGTATGGCCGCTCACCTGGCGATCAAGTAGTCCACCCGTAGTCTGAGGACCTTCTGCAGCACGCAGGTGTCTCTGATGATGTAGCGCAGCGCCCGCAGGCCCGCAGCGCGTACCTCCTTCGCCTCATTCAGGAGAGCCAGCCGCAGGCTAGGAACACACATCACACAGTCTGATGAGCGCTTACAGTTTGACCTTTACTTGAGTTCACACATCTTAGAAGTTAATCATATGATATCAATGTCTTAAAGTTAAAATATTAACCCATTTAGGCCTAGAATTATTGACTGCTTTAACTATTGAAAAATAGCAGATATGCAAGCTTGTGCTTGTAGATCTGCTATTTTTTGAAAAAGAAAACGTGTGCAAATCTTTGAATATATGTATTTTCAAAGCGAACGTTTGTAACAAAAATGTTGCTTCTGGGTGGTCCCTGGAACTAGATATTTTGAGATTCGGGTCCGTGGCCAAAATACATATCATTTTGGGGGTCCTTCAAATGAAAAGGTTTGAGAACCACTGACATAGTAGTGTCTCAAGATCAGACTAACTGAGCTCCATTTAAGTGAAAGGGACCTTTTCTTTGACGATGGCTGGCCAGATTGCTGACATAGAAACATAGGTTTTTCAAAAAACCTTAGAAGGATTCAAAAGACACTTATAGAATCGGGTCAAAATTCTAATTTTCACGATTAAAAAAAAATAGCAGATCTACAAGCTCGCAGCGCGGCACTCGGTGCCGCGCTGTGAGCTTGTATATCTGCTATTTTTCACTGGTTAAGGCATTCAATAATTCTAGGCCTAAATGGGTTAAGTTCACACATCTTAGAAGTTAATCATAGGATCAATGTCTTAAAATATTAAACATCCACAGGCTGAGGGTTGATTTTTACTTAGCTGCGAGCAGGTGTTGCGCAACAACAACAAAAAAACAGTAGATCTACAAAGTCACAATGCTTCACGACAAAACTAAGTATACAGTAAGTCAGGCTGAAGAGAGTTAGATTCTAGCTTAAAACTGGAAGACTTTGCTGGACAATAAAACTGACAGGCACAGCCATATGGAAATGAAAGACTATGCAAAGTTATTGCATGCATATAACAGCGTACCCACACATTTTTACCAATTAATTTCCAAAACTTTTCCAGAATATTTAACCCAATTTCCAGGACTATATAACAATAATTCAGCTCAATAACAGGTCGCTTACTCCTATGCGCAATGCCCAAAGACAGGTAGTGTATGCCAGTGGTTCTCAACCTTTTCAGGCCGTGACCCCCGAAATAATCATGTTTTAACTGGGGACCCCCCCATCCTGATGAGCACTTTAAGAGTTGAGGAATTTTGTATAACACGGTTCTATTGTGAAAATAGCAGATCTACATGCTCACAACGCCTCGCGTTGCGAGGCGTTGTGAGCATGTAGATCGTCTATTTTCACAATTTCTGCCTCTAATATTTGACAATTTGGCCCACGTTTAATTTGTCATTTCAGAGGTATTAACAAAATCAATAACTAAAGACAATGCATAGCTATTTTATTTCCAGGACCTTCCAGGACCCTTGATATTTTTCTAATTTCAAAATATTTCCAGGAATTTCATGACCGTGGGAACCCTGTATAACATATGATCGTCTCTGTGCCTTCCTTACCAAATTATGATTTCTTCGTATGTAAAGCCAAACTTCTCCTCATGGTGGCCCACACTGCATAGCAGCTGTGAATCAATATAAAAAAACAACACACACATTTCAGCAATGCAGAAACATAGCTTTAATACAACATAAATCCCAGCTCAAACAACTGGGAGGATTATTTTCTTTCAAGTCATTATGGTGACTGACGACGAGGCTTGGTGTTCAGCGTTCACGGCAAGTTTGGTCATGTGAAACGTTAGGAAAGAAAGACTCTCCCTTAGCAAAATGTTACATTCTCAAATGGGCTGTTATTGCTCCTTACTAATGGGATGGGACGATGTGAACATTTCATATCACGATTATTGTGACAAAATAAATCACGATTTACGATATTATCGGGATAATCAAAATCCATTATCCTGGGGCCGAACATTCGCCAAAAAATTGCAGATCTACAAGCTTGTAGATCGGCTATTTTTTTGGCAAAGACATTTGATAGAGAGTGAAAAAAAGACTGTATCAAGTAGGTATATTATAAGTACCTTTTACCAATTATAGAGGGTTTAAGTGGTACCGGATGATATGCAGCTTGGCAAATAAAAGGTGAATTGGTACCCAGTGCATGACGGAGGACGATATCACGATAAACTAGATCTCCACCATACGGTTATCGCGAGTGATTTCTTATCACGATAAACGATAATATGGCTTATCGTCCCATCCATACTCCTCCTTACAACATAAAACATGGTGCACTTCAACAGTTAGCTCTACTGGGGCTGAAATTAAATCTTAGAGTGTCCTCTACGGTAAATGGCAGAGGGGAGAGGGAGGGACGCTGCGATGGGTGGACATAGGATGGGGGGGGGGGGGGGGGGGGCAGTGATGTCAGGGCCCAGGCAGGCAAGAAGGGGGTGGTGGGGGGGTGTTGAGGGGTATGTGACACTCTCCAGGGGTATTAGGTCACCCTCTCTGTCCTGGAACCCTTATAAGGAGACACTGGCCCGGTGTTCTCTTTAACACACACACACACACAACTGTCGATGGTATTACCCTCTGCTCAGCTGTAAACAAGAGAATCAGGTGTTACGAATGACAGACGCAGTTACCCAGGCTCAGACCTCAGCCTGCTACTGTACAGCGCATACTTTTTTTTTCCTTTCTTTTTTAAATGTTATTCCATGATTTTGTAACCCATTTTCACCCTGTGCAATTGCCTACATAATCCTGGGCTCTGCTCTCCCTCTGCCGTGCCTGTGGAGACAACTGACTGATCTCATGCTTCCTTCTACGCATGAGGAGTCCAAGTTGCTTCTTTTCACCTGACCGCTGGGATTTCCCCGGGTTTGGACGTAGCGCGTGGAAGGAACACGTTATTCCAACCAGTTCCTTTCCCCTCCATCAGGTGCCCCGGCTGGCCAGGGGAAGGCATTTTAGAGTGCATGTTTTGTGAGGGTATCTACCCTAGGAGACACGGGGAGAACATGCAAACCCCACACAGAAAGGCCCTATCGCCAACCCCACCTAGGGTGTGGGCGCTGATGACACGGAGGAGGGAACACGCCCTCACAGCGCCCACAGCGGGAATCGAACCCAGGACCTTCTAGCTGTGAGGAAACAGCGCTAACCACTGCGCCACCGTGCCCCCATTACAGCAGTCCGAAGCAGTTCGAGGCGGTCAAACCTCAGTCAGTCAGTGTCAGTCCCGTGCTCGGGGTCTGCATCACAACATCGGTGGCGGAAGCAGCGGGTGAACTCAAGAAGACAACTAGCCAGCCGATCATCTCTATTTTTGTTACATTTCAAATCGGAAGAGCTCGCTGAGCATTCCTCTCATGCTCACCTTTATGACGTTTTCACCATCTCCCCTGAAATTTATGTTGAATCAGCGAGGGCCAGATGTGCACATGTCTGACATGTTGAATTTAATGAGATTCCCTTGATTGTTTCAAGAAAAACAACACGCTAGCTAGTTATTAGTGTTGCTGTTGCCAAAATCAATCTCCCAGGCTTAGGGCAAGTCTTGTACGTGGTATATCTATAAGGGCTAATGCTTAATTTATGCACCGTCAACTGGAAGTGTGGCACTCCGAAAATAGCTGATCTACAAGCTCAAAAGGTGTCACATCGGGAGCGTTGCGAGCTTGTGGATCAGATATTTTCAGCGTGCGACACCATCAAACATAGTATGAATCAAGCTTAGTATGCCCCATAAAAACCACAGCTGGCTAGCAGAGATTTGGACAGACTTCCTGTCTTGTTCTGTCTTGACCAGACTGGTAGGATGTGCCTCCAGCTCGCCACAAAAACAATAATAGTACAATCTTCCAATGGCTCCCAAAAGACAGAGAAAACACTTGACAGAAAGAGACGATGTTTCTGTAAATTAGGGCTGCAATTATTGATGACCTCTTCAGCGATTATTATATCGATTACTTTTCTGATTCATTGAATAATCAAGAAGCAGGTTAAACTACGCGCAAAAGTTTGGGTAACTTAACTTCGGTCAATTATATCTCCCTTTTAATAAAAACCAACTGGTATAGAGGGTATACCAGTTGGTATACCCCCTAACATCACTGTTGCTAGAAGTTATGTGGGAACGCCTACTGAGTGGCAAAAAACACATTTCTGCCATTGACAGCCCATACATCCAAACAGAAAGGCCTTTCTGATTGCATTAAACAAAGTTAACTCACCAACATTAGTGGGAGAAATATGTAACAAAAAGAGGCAAATGTGTTCACTTCCGGCAGAAAGCGTGAAAATTTGCACCTAGGGGTATTTTTGTGCGCTGAATTCAAAAATTGACGGTCCCAAGCACTTTTCCCATGGGATCTGGTGGCTCTCATTCACTTACCATACTAGGGAAAAAAGACCCCCCAAAAAATCTTCTTCAAGTAGCATGTGAGGGGTCAAACTAGGTGTTTTTCGGGATTCTGAATCCATTGCAAGCATTTGTTTTGCACAAAAAACATTCCTTTCCGAGAAATGGACACAACAAAACTTTGAAAAGTGATGACTCATCACTAAACCATAGTTTGTGGGGTCCATTTCTTGCCCAAGGAATGTTTTTTGTGCAAAACAAATGCTTGGAATGGGTTCAGAATCATGAAAACCCCCTAGATAGACCCCTCACATGCTACTTAAAGAAGATTTTTGGGGGGTCTTTTTTTCCTAACCCTAACCCTATGGTAAGTGAATGAGAGAAAAGTGAATTTGAGAAAAGTGCTTGGGACCGTCAATTTTTGAATTCAGCGCACAAAAATACCCCTAGGTGCAAATTTTCACGCTTTCTGCCGGAAGTGAACACCTTTTTCACATATTTCTCCCACTACATTGCGGCTGTACTGAAAGCTTGAATGATCCTCTTTCTATCTGCAAAGTTTTTGTTTCATAAAAATCCACCGTAGGCATGTTATGAGCTACTTTCTGTCAAGACATTCTGTGCAGGGGGATTATTTTTCCAAGTGTCAGAGTTTGGAAGCGCTCGTTTTCAATAACGCAACATCCTGCTGCCTCCTGCATTATGTGCATTATGTGACATGTAGAAACAGGTGGTATGCAGGACCGTTGAGTGATTTGCAACGAGCACTTCCAAACTCCAATGCTCCATGCTGCTCAATGTTTTGCCACTCAGTCTAGATCAGTTGGGCGGGTCCCAGTGGACGTGCATACCCTCTATAGTGTGCTATATCATTTTAATCGTTTTTTCACCTTTAAAACGAGGTACAGCTTGTATTCATCGGGCATTTGTTGAATGAGCAGCAAAGCTAAACGTGTGGGTAGCGCCCCCCAAAGGTTTGCCGACATTCGTTCCATTATATCTCCCCTTTAATAATACCAAATGGTATTGTGTTTGATATAATTGTTATCGTTCATTAATCATTAGTCCCCTTTACAACGAGGTACAGCTTGTAGGCATCGAGCATTTGTGATTATCAACTTCTTAAAATAATCAATTAAATAAATTAGGTCTTTTAAAGGTAGGCTAAGTGATGTGTTTTCGTTAAAACAACGTTTTTTGTTAAAAGGTTAAAGCTCTATATTGTGATGGTAATCATTGCTATAGTGTTTGTTAAGTCACGGGGGTCTACCCAAATCTTTAACCTGTTAACAGGCACGGGCCCGCCGGCGGACCCACGGGCCGTATTTTGACAAACAATCACATGTACACAAACGCCTGTGTGTCACTTACATTGGCAAGCTATACACCATTCTAAAGCTATGATTCTCGTGATCGCAATGACACATTCGACCATTCGATTGTAGCATCGAAACTCACGCTACAATCAACATGCAAGTCCGACATACACAAACAAACAAATATTCATAAAGCTGTGCCTACTGACTCACGTCCAAAATTGGATTATACTCCACCAACATCATCTATTTCCACAACAATGATAGTCTGATTTCAGACTCAGCTCACGCTTTAGTCTGAAACTGTGCCCTATTCTGAGCGTTTTACGGGGGAGGGACTTTTTTGCGAGCGTGATCACGACGCATGGTGATCGCGATGCACGGTGAACGCGACGCACGGTCGCGGCGTGTGTGTGTTTGTGTGTGTGTCTCTGTCTGTGCCAGTGACTGCTTCCACACAGAACTGCGACCAGAAACATGTAATCAAACAGCTTGGTGAAATCCACGCGTGTGCGTGTGTCTGCCTCAGCCTGCCTGGTGTGTGTGAACTTCGTTTGAATCATTTCAACTTCTGCGCGGATTGGTTATTCGTTAAACCCACCCGCACCCTCCACGTTCATTGGAGCAGCCGCCGTTTTTGGATTGCTAAACTGCCGATTCATGTACTCAGCTCCAGACCAGAGAAACAGTCCACTCTGAGAGTGGGCGGGGTCTATGGGCTGGAATCAGGCAACAACAATTATGTTCTTATTTAGGGGAAGGGTAAACATGATCCAATCCATTGATTGTATAAAGTCCAAACCACATTTTCCATTAAGAAACTATAGGTTACGTACGTAACCCCAATTATCGATAATAGGAGCCAGAATACTCGCTTATGGGAGAACGCCCTCTAAATCCAATTCACATTTTCAGTATTACAATTGGCTAGCATCAAAATGGTCACCGAGTGATGACAACGATGATTGACACTTCATTTCACCCAATTGGAGCTTCTAGTCCTCCTGTCCCACTCCCCCAATAGCAACCAATGGTATGTGGTCAGAGGAGGTGCTTGCCCCGGTTTCCTGTTGCCATAGATTCAGCCAATGGCAGCAGGTTGTTCTGATGACTGGCACATCTTACAGCCAATATAATTAGTTTTGGGAGAATTCAACTACAATACCCAAAAGTCCCTGCGCAACACTAACTTTATGGGCGAGCGTAAACGCAACTTTACGCAGCAGAGTGCGAAGCCGCTCGCTGAACGTCAGACTGAGAGTGTTACAGTGTTGTTTTTGACAGCAAATTTTGATTTAGTTTTAGTCATAGTCTTTTGAATACAATGTCATTTAGTTTTAGTCATAATTTAGTCACCTGAAAAGTATTAGTTTTAGTCTAATTTTTGTAAATTTTAAATCATAAGATTTTAGGACGACTAAATCTATAGTTGATTTAGTCAACTAAAATATATTTTGGCAGGCCTTGTTTGTGTGCTGAAAATAGCAGATCTACAAGCTTGTAGCTTGTAGATCGGCTATTTTCAGCACGCAACACCTGAGAGCAACCAAACATAAAATTACTCTCTTCTCCACTAGTCCCTCCCTAACGTTTTAGTCTAGTTTTTATTTTGTTGACGAAATTGTCAATATATTTAATCTTAGTTTAAGTCACCACAGCTTAGTTTTTATTTAGTTTTCGTCAGTGAAAAAAACACAGTCGACAAACATTTTTCGTCATAGTTTTAGTCGACGAAATCAACACTGGAGTGTTAGCAGTTAAAAAAGAAAAAAAAAGAAAAGAAAAAAATACAAAATCCAGTCTATTAGGCTAGCCCTTTTTATATGATATATGTAAATATATCCAAATGAAAACGCCTAGACATACACTTAGCAAAACATGTGTAAGTTATTCCTATTCTGTAGTTTTATTATGTCCTTTTAAATTGGGCTGAAGGTAAGGCTTCAAACTTTGGCCAAATTGTGTTTTCCAGCTCCAATATGATAATAACAGTGTCAGTGTTATGCAGGCATCTATTTATAGAAACATACTTGCATTACTAAATGTCAGTTGCACACAGAGTGATCATCTTTTCTGGGGAAAAACTTCTAAAATGAGACCATGCCCAATACGCCAAATGGTTAAAAAAAAAACTATCAGTTTACTTGGGGTATTTTGTGTATAGGCGTTTTTTTGTGTGCAAATTATACAGGATTGTTAACAGGTTAATAAACAAAACATTATTTTCAGGTAGGCGACAAAATTTAAAACAATCAAGAGCGAGTACCCATTTATCAGCTTAATTTGTTTCAGTTCCAATTTGTCCTCTCATTTCTTTGTGTCATTACTTCCATTTTCACTTGTTTGATCTACAGTATCCTGAGTCCTGACTTGAGTTTTCTATCCTGATCTTTATATTACAAAAGAGTAAGTGATCTACTTCCGGGTCATGTATCGCTAACTTAAATACCAAACCACTTGGCCAAGATGTACTACATATGTACTAAATATAGCTTAAAAATTCAAACACCCATGTCACCTTTGCAAGATGTCGTTTCCAAACCTCTGTATACAGTTGTATTCGTTATTACCCTCATATTTTGCCTCTGTATAAAATAGTCCGCCGGTCAAATATGTCCGACCGGAAACGTGCGCTGCGGCACAATAGTTCCGCTACAATAGTTCCCCCCCAATTTTTTTCTTTTTTTTAACGTTTTTCTTTTTTTTTAACGTTTGTTTTTTTTTACGTTTTTTTTTTTTGTTTTTTTTTTGTTTTTTGTTTTTTAACTAGATGTGAGCGGCCCGAAGGGCCGCGACCCTCTAGTTGGATACAATTGGGATCCCGACCTGAATATTTACTGAACAAATGCTCTATAGTCTATAGCAATGAGTACTATCACAATAATATACAACTATTTCTAACCAAAGAAAATCCCTTCACCATTTATGTAACTGTTGCACCCCTAAAGTACCATGCATAGTAATACATAAGGACTGCAAGTCTACACTACAAACGGAGGGGGAGAGAGATTTAATCTGTTTTGTCCGTTGGTCTCTCCGTCTTTCTCTCTCTCCGTACCCTTACGGATAACCCTCAACCCGACGGATTAAAACCGATAAAAACGTACGTACGCATGAACTGCCCGTGGCGAACTTTTGTCAATCATGGGGGCAGTAGTGAGGGAGAAATGTTTCATCTTGAAATGTTTTTGTCTTTTTCTGGTCTCCTTTTCGTAGGTGGAAGTGACGTCATGCATTGCCGTGGGCATTAAAAAAATATATAATAATAATCACAAAGTAAGTAACCAACATGCTGAACAGTGAACAGGCCAGGACGCAGACCCGTTGCCAGCCTATTTTGTGCTAGCCGCGATTTTTGCGGGTTTTGGGTCGGTTTGGGTGGCTCATTAACTGTCGGTGGCGCCCCCCTTTAGATTGCGCTCTAGGCGGTCGCTTATACCTAGCAATAGCACGCCGCCTATGTACAGTATGTACATAGGCTTTATTGAACATGTAACACAGAGACTGTACGGAACTATGCATATCGACGTAATTCCCACACATTCTTTCTCACCCCCAAACGTACACAAAATCAAACGTACGTAACTATAAACAGCCCTTAAGCAGTTCAATCAGTCGTTTCTGTGAGTGAGACTCCATGTAAAGGTAGGACGGGCTGCACAACATATGCCAGAGATGCCAGGTCTGGACTGTCAGGATGTAATCCTCACAACCATCCAACAACAGGCAATAATATTTGGTGTTGGCGTCCATCCGGGCAATAGGACTGCAGCCATGACAACCAAATCCCATAGCCTGCAGGGACCGTGACTACAGATCCCGAATGCCCTTGTGCAAATTCAGGTCGATTTTTAAACCAACTGAGGAGGAAATGGGATATACCGACAGAATTCTGTTAATTTATTAGTAGACACTACTACTGTACTACTGTATGCCCGGTGCCCTACTTCGTCATACACGAGTGTCATGCAAAAGTGGAAAAAATAGCTGATCTACAATCACACAACAATGAGTGAAGAATTTTGAGAATAAATGGTAAATGGTGCATGTATATAGCACCTTCATCGAAGGCGGTTTACAATGATCGTGCATTACATTCACCCGTTCACACACATTCATACACCGATGGCGGAGGAAACCATGCAAGGCACCAACCTGCTCATATGAAGCAATTAGGGGTTTCAGCGTCTTGCTCAAGGACACTTCGACATTAATTCTAGGGGGAGCCTGGGATCGAACTGCCGCTCTACCTCCAGAGCAGTGGTGTGATATGGATTTTAGAAGTGTGTGGGTCCTCTAAATTCATGACGTCATGCGCGCACGCTGTTTTTATTGTTAATTAGTGTGTGCATGAGGCGCGCGTGTGTGCAGTAAAATAAGTGTGGGCTCGCCGAGCCCACGCGAGCCCATGGCATCTCACCCCTGCTCCAGAGCCACTGCGGCTATCAAGGCTATCAAAAAAAAGACTATCAAGTACGTATATTACAAGTATGTTTTACCAATAGAGGGTTTAAATGGTACCGGATATGCAGCTTGGAAAATAAAAGGTGAATTGATCCCAGTGCATGACGGAGGACGATTTCACGTTAAATTAAATCTCCACGATACGATTATCGTGAGTGTTTTTTATCACGATAAACGATAATATCGCTTATCGTCCCATCCCTAATAACAAGGGCTTGTGACTAAATAACTCCATTGGAACTAGGGGTGGGCGATATGGAAAAATACAATATCACAATATTTTCCCAAGCTGTATCACGATACACGATTTTATCACAATTCTTTTTCACGTTGGTTTTTATGGTTAATTTTCAAGTTACTTGACAAAAAAAAGACTCTGGGTTCCTTTTGGGAGGTCTGAATTGAGCTTTACAAGTATGTAACTCTGACAGTATACAAATGAAACCAAATGGACCCATAAGGGTCCATTTGGTTTCATTGGTTTCATTGGTTTTGTGGTTTCGTTAAGTGGAGACCTTGAGATTTTAAAGTTTGACAACTACTGATTTAGACCAAAATGCAGGTTTAAATTGAATTCTGCAATGAATCTCTGTATTAACGATTGAACAGGATTTTTTACAAGGCTCCCTCAATTGTATCACGATATATACGATATATCTGAAAAGGCATATCGTGGAGACATTGTATCGTGGAGACATTGTATCGTCTAAACGATAATTGTCACCATATCGCCCCCCCCTAATTGGAACACAGATTCCTTTCTTTTTTTTCCCTCATTCCCTGAAAAGTAATGATTTTTGACATAGGTTTCTTCCACCCGACAGCGACACTAACTAACCAGATATATAACCATATATACATTTTGAAATCTCGGGTTTCAAAGTCAAGAGTGCTGGTGTTGACGCACCATTAGGTCATGGTTGCTTTCCCCATCCCGTAGAGCTCCTGTTACACTCCCCGTCAGCATCACAATGACAGGCACAGTTACACACACCCAGGAGGAGAGGACCAAGGAGAGGTCACTCAGTGGCTATGCTCGTACAGAGAGGAGGAAAAGGAACACGCGGCGACAGCGACTCAATCTCTGCCGATCACTTAACAGCGAGCAGGGTTGTTAAGTAACGGATTACATGTAACGGGATTACGTAATCAGATTACAAAAAACCGGTAACTTGTAAAGTCTCAGGTTACATTTTAAAATGTGTAATCTGGATTACAGTAACGGATCTGAATGATGGGGGTTACATGTTGGATTACATTCTCCCCTTGCCCTCATCAATTTTACAAATAAGTTATAACGCCAAACAATAAAATAATCAAGTCGAATCAGCGTAAAGTGCTGCCACTTCGCTTAAGTAAAATTCTGTTGTCCTTTTCCTAATTTCATTGGCTCAATATTCTTGTCTAGTTATCAATGGAAAAAACATGTTTTTTTTATTTTATTAGAGAGTTTTGCTAAACAGTAATCCAAAAGTAACTGAAAGTAACAAGTAGTTACTTTTTACATTGTGATAATCAGATTACGTTACTGACTACATTTTCTTTGCAAGTAACTTGTAACTGTAGGGGATTCCTTTTTAAAAGTAACCCTAACAACCCTGACAGCGAGTCACTCTCCCTACGCAGTGAGCTGAGCCGCTGCAACCACAGCTTTATAGCGAACTTCTCCCCCTCCTCTTCTGCAGTGATCCACAGAAAAAGGTACCAAAAGAAAAAAAAAGAAAACATAAAATGCAGAAACACAGTGATGTAATTTGACAGCGCTACCTTTATGAAGTTGTTCAGGTGGCCCAGTTTTCGCATGTTACTGACTCCATGAGGCTTGGCCACATTTTGAAGTATTTCGCGGAAGTTGTCAGAAGGTTCTGCAGAAGGAGAGAAAAAAGACATTGTAACCAAGACAAGGATTTTAGGTAGTATTTCCATAATATGAGTCATCCACTGAACCGTAATTGATATGTTGCAGGAAGTAAAGCCTGAGTTACTTAGTTTTTGCACGGGTGTCGCAAACTGGAAATAGCCAATCTACAAGCTCACGGCGTGTCACACTGCTACATGTTGTGCGCTTGTGGATCTGCTATTTCCACGCACCACACCAGCGTGCCACGGATAAATCAGGCATAAGATGCTTTTGCCGTACAGACTGATTGTGTATAGTGTAGACAAGCTCCAACCGACACATTGAACAAGGGAATATGTGATTCCCATAATGTTACAAGTTGTTTGAATGAAGGGAGAGGTGGATTTTATACCTCAAATATTTCCTTTTAAGAATTAGTTCCTTAAATAGTGAGAAGATGATTAGCTGGTATATTTTACCTGATAGCTCACAATGTGAATACAGAGCTTAAGAGTGCAACTATGTTTATGTACCGGTAAATACTATGTGAAAATTAATTCATACACTATTTACAAATGAATCAATCAATTTAACACATATTGCATATAAAGACACCTTGGCATACTGAAATGTGTAATCATTAATGTGCTAGTTATTTGCTTGGTTGTTGACTTAAAAGGCATCAATATTGATCAAAAACAAGTGCTTTGAGTCGAGAAATGGTGTCAAGCGTTGTTGTGAATTTGAGAAACCCTGCACTTGGGAATGACAGAACATGCCAGCTGCAACACTCGATTTTTATTGATATGTTGAATCTAGGGTTGCAATACCTCCCATTGGGATTCAATGCATCAAAACAGTTTTTGTTGCTATCTGATTGAATTAAACATCGTCAAACTCACCAATATTGCGGCTGTACGGAAAGCTTGACCTATTTCTATCTGCAAAGTGTTTGTTTCACAAAGATCCACTGTAGACATGTTATGAGCTACTTTCTGTTAAGAAATTCCGTTCAAGTGATAATTTTTCTGTGTGTGTGTTGGAGTTTGGAAGCGCTCGTGGGAAATCACTCAACGCTCCTGTGTACCATCTGGTTCTAATTTGCACATAATGCAGGAGGCAGCGGGACGTTGCGTTATAGAGACGAGCGCTTCCAAAGTTCAATACTTAGAAGAAAAAAAAAACATGTCTGCTCGGATTTCTTGACCGAAAGTAACTCATAACATGTCAACGATGGATTCTTATGAAACGAACACTTTGCAGATAGAAAGAGGATAAGTCAAGCTGTTTTGATGCATTGAATTCCAATGGGAGGTATTGCAACCCTAGATTCATCATATTCTTTTTTTTTTTTTTTTATCTAGCAATTTGCAGCCAAGAACATGCATGGACTCAGTTTAAGACTTTTCCTACATGCATTTAGAAAGGAAACTTGGCAAGCCTCAAATCAAACACACTATATCCAATTTAAAGGGAACACATAGCTGGCTGGAGGGTGGGGATTTGCTTCATGTTTTAAGTGGACCTTTCTCATGCAAAGGCAGGACTGAAGAGTTAAATCCAGGCTTGTGTAAATAAAACACAGTCAAATCATCTGTACATCATTCAGGCATAGCTGCCTGCCATGTGTGTGATCACTTGAACAATGAAGCTGACAACATGTCATACAAGTTTGCTCACACATCCTGACGTCTCAGCAATAGACAAATACCTTCCAGTGGCAGTAAGACTCCCTAATCGGGAGATAATGCACAAATGGCCTTAGCAACCTCATGGTGGCGCTAGAAGAGGGGCATGTGAGAAATCAGGGGCGGAGGTTTGCCAGCCAAGGAGTGTGTGTGCAAAGTTTGGCATGGATAGGGGCAACGGTGCCCGGAGATAAGAGTAGGGCCAAAAGTGTGACGTGATGTGATGTGATGTGATGTGATGTGACGTGACGGACAGACGGAGGGACTGACTGACGGAATGACTGACAGCCAGCCGGTGGAGGTTTTCATAGTAAATGGAGCATTTATGTAGTGCTTTTATCCAAGGCGCTTTACATAGATTAGATTCACCCATTCACACACACATTCATACACCGGTGGCGGAGGAAACCATGCAAGGCACCAACCTGCTCACTGGGAGCAATTAGGGGTTCAGAGTCTTGCTCAAGGACCCTTCGACATTAACTCAGGGGGAGCCCGGATTCGAACTGGGAACCCTTCGAGAACCCTTCGTGCTCTAATAACGGTTTCTCTACCCCTGAGCAATGCCGCAACTTGCGACCAATGATCCATCCCCGATGAAAAGATCACATATGATTATGCTGAAGATGTGTAACTAGCCTACTGAAATGTGAATCATGCTTGTATCACTGTACTATTTCGCAAACTGTTAACAAAGTATTCAATCATCAATCAATGATTATGTATGGCATATGACTGCAAAAACAATGGACCTACAACAAGTTTGTTAATGTAACACCTTTAGTCCAAAATCGGACAGAAATATAAAACGGATCATTAATTGGGGAATGGGGATGGTACTGTGTTGTTGTTTATGTCCATGCCACTAGCAGCTCACCTCCTCCAAAAACCTTTCGTTCAGCCAACAACGAACAACAACAACCACCACCACCACCACCACCACAGTATAGCGTAGGGCAGATTGTAGCTAAAATACTATCAGGCTTGTGAATGTGTGATCTGTCCCAATTAACACCAATCAAAACAACATGGCTGGTGGGTTAGCTTCTGTGGCAGCTAACGCTTGCTAACCTGCTGGCTAGCCCAGTTAGCTTGCCCTCGCTGTTGTTAAATGCCTGTGTGTTACATTGTTGTAATAACCTGCGGACAACAACAATAACAACACCACCACCACCAGCAGCAGCAGCAGCAGCCAAATGGAGAATCATCCTCAGACACTAACTAAGCAACGATTAACGTATTAGCGGCTATTAAGGGCTTTTCATCATGTACTGTATGTCTCACACACACACACACACACACACAGGACAGACTACAGTACATAGGCTACTAGGCTGTGGTTCTCAACAGGGGGGGGGGGGGTCCAGACTTCCAGGTGGTCCCCAGATAAATTGAGAGGTGACCAAATGGATCCTTATCTTCTTATCTAATAGATCGTTAACTCTGGAGAGCGTAAAATGAAACCAAATGGACCCGTATTTAGCATGTCTCTCCTCCTAGTCTCCTGGTGGTACCAATATCAACCACATCCATACAGCATGGAATTGTGGACAAAATCGTGCCCGACGACAACACAATTCTAAAGGTCTTGGCCGGTCTGAGAGGCTAAACAACCTCCTCATCAAATGGTGGTCCGTCCGTACCGTAGACTAGTGGGCCGTGGCTCAGCCATCATCAGATGCCGAATAAATAATGGACCTTGACGTGAAAAAGGTTGAGACTGAGAAAACCACACTGGACTACCAGGGGAGCCTCGATCATTCACTCAGCTTTGCAGAAAACGATACTCATCCATTGTGAGCAATAATAATCGCTCTATAGTCTCACTAGCTGTTGCTGCATGAGACCAAAGAAGGGGCTGATTTATTTTACCTACTATAAAACAAGTGTTTTTTTTTTTTTTTTTGGAGCAAACGAGAACAGTTTTACTCAGTTGAAAATAAGGTAATTTGTGTAGATACATCATGGGGAAGTCTTCTTTATGATAGATGCTTGTTAATTGTTGTCGTTTATTGTAACGTTATTAACAGTGCTTTGCTTACCTCTGGTCAGGTCGAGCGGTACGTTCTCTTCCCCGCTGTCATTCCGACCTGTCACACACACACACACACACACACACACACGAACACGCACGCACGCACCACCACGCACACACACATATACACACACGCACGCAAGCACACACACGTTAAGGGGGAGACAGACAGACAGACAACGGTTATTGAGATAGAGATAGAGAGACACACAGAGAGACAGAGAGAGTAAAAAAGCAACGGCCGCCGGTGGCCGAGGAGGCCGTCGCTCTCCTCTCGGGCAGCAGCAAGCACAGCAGCACGACGAGCCTTAAAAAAATCGTTATTTCCCCACAATATCCAACAAGAATGCCAGGGCGACAGCGTAAATAAAAGGCTTTTTTCCTTGCTTTCGTTCTCGCCTCATCTCTTTTTTCTTTTCTTTTCTGTTCTTTCTCTCTTTTTTTCATACCTCGCATCCGCAGACTTCGGATCGGACGGCCGCGGAAGCTGGCCGCCATGTTTGTCCAGGAACATTATACACACAACACCGGAAACTTCGTGACTTCTCGCGAGAGAGAGAGAGAGAGAGAGAGATGGTGGGGTGGTGGTGGCAGGGGCGTCACACCAAATTCTGGGCCCTGGGTACAAGGATTCACTGTGGGCCCCCCATGAATGTTAACTATTGAAAAATAGCAGATATACAAGCTCACATCGTGGCACCGAGTGCCGCGCTGCGAGCTTGTAGATCTGCTATTTCTGAAAAATCGTGAAAATGTGTGCAAGAAACCTATGTCAAGGTAAGGACCCCCAAGATGATATGTATTTGGCCACGGACCCCGATCTCAAATGATTTTCACAGATTTTCACAACTTTTCAAAAATAGCAGATCTACAAGCTCGCAGAGCTTGTATATGTGCTATTTTTCAATAGCTAAAGTTACTAGGGCCCCTCCACCTTGGGCCCTAGTAACTCAGTCCCACTTGTGACGCCCCTGGGTGGTGGTGGTGGTGGGTGGTGATGATGATGATGATGATGGTGATGGGAGGATGGAGCTTAGCTGGCTTGGAGGAGTTGGAGCACTGCTGTAGTGTAAAGCAGTGTTTCTCAAACCTTTACATTTTTCAAGGTTTCCCCTTAACTCTGACAGTATACAAATGGAACCAAATGGGTTCCATTTGTATACTGCCAGAGTTACAGACTTGGATAGATACCTTTATTATCCCAAGAGGGGAAATCAGTTGCCCAGAGGCAGCACAGCAGTATAAGGTTATTTACAAAGTTACAGAGAAGTAAGAAAAAGATAAAAGAAAAACAAAACATATATATATATATATATATATATATATATATACATAAAGTGTCCTTAAGCACAACCATCAAAATAGTACAGTGTCCAAATCAAAAGTGACCATAGCAGAGTTAGTGCAACAAGTATCTCACTGTCAGGTCAAACACCAGCAAAAATACCCAAAACGACTAAACACAACCTAATAGTGCAGTGTCAAAAAAACGTCAGTGCGAAAAAAAAAAAAAAAGCTCAAAAGGAAAATAAACTAGAAAGGGTGTCACAGCCAGACGCACATGAGCACCCTCCCTGGAAGGTACTTAGAGGTCAGAGTCAGAGACTTGACTTGTATGGGCCAATTTCGAGTAAACCCCCATAGAGGAACCCACAGAGAGTCCCTGGAATCCACTTTGGGGCCTTTTCCACCAAAAGAACCTTGGTTCCTTCCAGAACCAGTGCCGGTTCAACTTTCTTGGAACCTTGGTTTGTTCTTGCGAACCGGCTTGCGTTTCCACCAGATTGAACCATGATTGAACCAGAGGAACCAAGGATTTTGTGGTTCCCGTTCGGAACCAACTTTTACGGTTTGGAACCAAGAAAAGCACAGCTCTAGTTCATCCTGTAGGCGAGAGAAAGAACCAGAACCGGTTCTTTGCTGGTGGAAAAGGCTAGCCTGATACTTCAGTCCGCACATCACCACCCCCTGTAATCCCAAAACGAAGTGTGTGATTGAGTCTGGCGCTTGCAGTCAGGCTATGAAAAGGCCCCTTTGAGAACAAAAGCACTCGTTCCCAAACACTGGGTCGGGACCCATTTTTATATGGGTCTCGACTTGAGTAAAAATCCCATTATCTTTTCCAATATTAAAAAAATATATATATCAAAATATTTGTATCCACAAGTTTCCGCGGGAGTTTACTGGAGACCATCGGGACCAAACTTCCGGGTTTAACAGCAGACATACAAGCTCACGTCGCGTCACAGATGCAACCCGTTGTGAGCTTGTAAATCGGCGCCGGAAGCTCGGTACAGACGTCTGCGCAATGCACTATGGGGCGTTGGAAACTCGTGGATATATATTTTTATTATTAAAAAAATGCATACATTTTAAAACAAACAAATAAACAAATAAGAAATTCCATCCAAAATAGCCGATCTACAAGCTCACAACGCGGTGCGAAGCGACGCGTTGGGAGCTTGTAGATCTGCTATTTTAGATCTGCTATAATAGTTTGGGGCCCAGGGAAACATCTAATCTCTCTTTTTTGGGACCTGAGAAACCAGTGGTGTGTAAAGTAAATAGGTACATTTACTCAATTTACTACCAATTTTGAGGTACTTTTACTTTATTGGAGTATTTCCAAGGTTCTATACTTCTACTCCACTACATCTTATAGAGACAAATATTGTACTTTTTACGAACAGGTAGATACAGTATATATGAAAACCTTCGGTAGGGCACAGTCACACCGCACTTTTATTCATGAGGGCGGATTCTGCAAATGCATTTCAATGGGAATTCTCAACTTTTTATTTTTATTTTTTATTTCAAGGATCCAAATTTGATAGGCATCAGGGTCAGGGGAAGGCCATGGATGGACACCCGTTTATGATACAATTAATTTGTAGATTTATTTTACCACTGGGACCCCAATTTTAAGATTTATTTTTTATCGTTTCGTCCAGAATTCCTTTACTAGAGTTAACAAAGAAACACTACTTCTTTCACATTCTTTTGCACAAGACTGTACAAGGACCCCTGGGAATCACCGGACCCCACATCAACCAGTTTAAGACCTGAGGTTGATTCCACAAAAATGCCTTCTAAATTAATAGTTCTCACACTTTTTTCATATCAAATACCCCTAAATTGATATACATTATATATGTATATACTGTATATCAGGGGTCTTCAACAGGGGGTCCTCAGAGTTCCTACAGGGGGTCCTCCAAATCTTTGTGTGTTGGAAACCTTTTTTTCTCCTTTTTTATATTAACCGAGAACTTTGACCAAGAATAGCAGATCTACAAGCTCCCAACGCCTCGCAGCGGCTATTTTTGGCAAAGAGGTTTGGTGTAGAGGGGAAAAAGAGCAGACTAAGTACAGAGTGAAGGTGAAGTTTATTAAGTGTTGACGGTTCAAGAATCCAAAATACACTTTTGACGGTAACGTCATTGTGCGTCAAACAATGAAACTATCAGGTTGTGGGTGGGGGTCCCTGCTTCATCTCTCTCTCAACCGAGGGGTCCTTGGCCTGAAAACGTTGAAGACCCCTGCTGTATATACTCAGTGGCAGGCATAGAGGCAGTAATTTCACTACAATCAATCAATGATGTGAAATCTTTATTGGCTACATTTGCAGATCAGTCAGGAAACTAAAGCACAACAAAATGTATTCATCATTAATATGCAGAAATATCTGGTATGGTATTAACTCTGTCTAGTGATTCTTGCCATGCTCCGTTTGTATCAAGTCAGTTCAGTTTAATTTACCCGTTGATCTAAAAGAGATCCAACCATAAAACTGAGTAAACCTACAGTATCATCTGTACTGACTACAACGGGACCAACAACCTATTGACATCCATGCAGATGAGCACGCGCGCACACACACACACACACACACACACACACACACACACACACACACACACGTACTGCATCAATACAGAGCAGAATACAAATATCGAAACATTACTACATACAAAGTGTACAAAAAATGAATATTTGGGAGTGAGACGTTAAATTAAATAAATTATATAATAACAACAACAATAATCACAAACATGACCTCTTCTTGTTGTTTCGGACATCAGTTATCATAGATGCAGTCTTTGGGGGAAAAGAGACATTTTGAATGAATAATTTGAATTTTGAAGCACGAGTATGATCAAATTAAAATGAGCAAATTCAAACGCTGATACATACCCTCGGCCTCTCCAATGTCATCATAGATATCATCATCATCCGGCCTGTTTAAAAAAAAGAAGAAAAAAAACTTTTGACATGTACACAGAGAGACTAGGCCACATTTTGCATAATCATGTGCATATTTTCTCTCAACTGGTTGTGTTTATGTGTGTGACACAAATAAACTCACTGTGCAACGTTCGCCTGCGCCACATAACCGACTGAAAAAGAAGAGCATATGTATGTTTTTTTAAGATGTGCACCCAACCTGTTATAGAGCAGTGGTTCTCAACCTGTGGGTCGGTCGAGACCCCCAGAGGGGTCCCCAAATTATTTTGGAGGGTCCCCAGATGATTAACTTAGTGTGCAACATTGTTTTCTCACTCAACAGTAAACAAACCAACATAAAGTTTAAGTGTATAGCACATTTCCAAAGTGACAATTGAAGGACTTTTTAATACCTCTGAGATAACAAATTAAACATTGTCAAATATTAGAGGCAGAAATTGTGAAAATAGCTGATCTACATGCTCATGAGGCGTTGTGAGCATGTAGTTCTGCTATTTTCACAATAAAACCGAGATATACTGTACAAAATGTAATGCCTCAACTCTTAGTGCT